>NC_049910.1:34119784-34419784 GCF_001411555.2 Juglans regia
AATTGGACCGAACCATACCAGACCGAACTCCTATATATATATTTTAAAATATTTTTAATAATTTAATATATTATTTTTACATAGTAATTATATAAGTTAATGATATAATTTTTATTTAATTTATTATCATTGACCATATAAATATTATTTTAATGAGTTAGTTACATAATTCATATTAATAATTAACTTAATTTTAATTTAGTAATTTAAAAAATTTATTAATTTATTTGAAAAAAAAAGAAGAAAACAAATAAAAAATAATTAGGTCGAACGGAACGCACCAATCAGATCGAACCGAACTGATAGCTAACGGTTTGGTTCGATCCCTATGACTGTTCAATCCAGCCCAATCCAAAAGAAAATGATAGACCGAAATTTCGATTCATCACCCACAAATCAGATTGGACCGATTTACACTCTACTAAGGAGAAATTTTAAAAAGGACTCTAAAATGTATTGATGCAAGGTGACGAAAGCCAATCCCACACTTTTTGGCATAATAATTAAATTATTAATTCTTTTTTTTATCAGATTATTAATTCTTTTATCTGTATTGAAAATGTTTGATTATTGTACGATAATGTTACACGTAAAAGTTATATTCCTATCATTACTCATTAAGTAATACTTGGATGATAAAATATCAGCCAAAAAAAAAAAAAACATTATTTAATACATGATAATATTAAACGTACAATCAAAACCTAAATATATAACTAGTTAAGAGCCAAGTTTGATGTGATTCGACCTAATTAAAATTCCATTCTTTTACAAATCCGAATGATGATCTTGGGATAAATTTGTTTATGCATGATTAAGTGATAGTTTAGTTCTTTGACTGCACTCAGCTCAGCTGAGTTTAGTTCAGATTTAATCATCTTTTAACATCCAAATATCTAACTCTCAAATTACTAAACTCATCTCATCTTAAAATCTCTTTATACGTGAAACCTACAATATTTTTCAATTGAACACATCTTTACACGTGAGACCCACAATTTTTTTCAACTTCTCATAAATACATCTAAACTCATTTTAATATCCAAACACATCTACACTCATCGAAGGTAGGCTCCATACAACTTACTTCACCATCTCAACTCACTATTATTCATAGAGAGCTCAATTCAGCTTAATATCCAAATGTAGTCTAAATCAAGACTTTAGCTAACACTCATTTATTAATTGTCAAACAAGTACATAACATATGTTCTATATATACATTAGGGGAGAAAAAGTACCATATACCATTGAAAATAAAATTAAAAGATCAAAGAACGTCGAGCTCATTAGATAAACAAGCTATAGATACTTCCTTAAATCCATCAACCTTGCATCGTATAAGATGAGATGATCAATGATTACTAGGTACTACTAGAGTATGCATGCACATGTAATATTTTTATTATCATAAGATGTTACGTCAATTCAAATTAATGTTTACATAAACAATCTTAATTACATGATATGTTGTGATAGGATGAAAGTATCACGTCATATGTAATCCGATTATGACGTATGATATGAAGATAATAAATTCGATCATGGTTGTTTACAGTGAATGAGGGAACCAACCTATGGAGCTCGCTTCTCTTCCATTCATTTTGAATTTTATTTGCAATATGTCCAAACAGATCGTAGGAACCATGATCCCAACAAAACAAAAACGTGAGATAGATGCGTTCTGTTGATTTTGTTATTCCATCCAAAAGAACTATATCGTATATAACAAGGAAAAAAAAAAAGAGATACAGTTCTCATTTGGAGACAACAATGCAAGTCTAGATAATTTTATCTTTAAAATTTTTTAAAATTACAAAACTATTCCTCCTAAAATGATATTTTTTCTCATTTAATAAAATACCTACACATACAGTCCCCAAGTGGGGACTACAAAATAGAATTTCTCAAAAAAAAAAAAAAAAACTTTATCTCTGTAAATTAATAGTCTTTCCGTGAAATATGATTGATGAATTATCAAAATTATCACTCTATCTCATCCTATAACCATCATTTAAAATTAAGCGTATAGTTCAAATTTAGCTTTTTTTTTTCTTTTTTCTTTTTTTTTTTAATTTTATTTTATAATAAGACTAACTTTATTCATCTAAAAAATAACTACAAGGGATCATGCTCAATGATATGTGAAACCACTTCTGGGAACAAGTTCTACCACACCATTAAGTCATGAAGATGCCATGAATATTTAGCCAAACAATCGGCTGCAGCATTGGCCATACCTGTATTACAACTTTAGGAAACCTTAGTAACATATTTCTAATTTCAAGAACTAGACTTCCCCAAATAGACATAGACTCCTCCCCTTTTATAAGCTCTTGCACAACCAGCAAAGCATCACTTTCCACTTGAAGGTCATGAATTTCCAAAGGCAAACATAATTGTAAACCCCTTATGACTGCCAGAAATTCCACTTCCATAGGATCAATGATCTCATGCTCGGGTTTACTAGCTGTAAAGAGCATCTTCCCAGTTTCATCTTGAAGTATCATCCTCACACCAATATATATAAAATCTGTTTGAACATCATTTTCTCCTACACCACATATTTAGCTATTAAGATTTAGAAAAATGTTATTTGTTATCTCCTACACCACGTACTAATATGTAATTTGTCATTTTTGTCATTCTATTTAAATATACACTGACACACATATTAATGTATAGATATATGTGAAAAATAGAAAGATAAAAATGACGAATCACATATTAATGTGTAGTGTAGAAATGATAAGTAGCATTTTTCTAAGATTTATGTCTAATAACATCCAGGGACTAACTCATGTGGTAAGAGTTTGGTTTTTGATAATATGCTTCCTCCGACTCTAAGATTCTTATTCTTGAGTGCAAATAATTTCTAGAAATTTGAAAGATTTTCTTTTAAATTATACTAAATGCATGTTCGAAACTTTTTTTTTTTCAAGAATCTATGCCCCAAAATTAGTAACCTTCTTTCTGATATCCAATAGTAATAATAATAATAATAAAAAGTATGATATTGATGATTAGACCTAAAAATAGTAAATTAGAAAATGAGTGGTGGGTACTGGATAGTTAGAAATTTAAAGTGACATGTTTAATAGTTTGGGCGTGATATTATAAAACAATTATATAAGTCTTGTAATTTTCTTTACGTTGCAGTTATTGATATATTAAAAATTATAAAATTATTTTGAATTTTAAAATAAAATTAACAAAAAAAAAGTAGTGTAAGTAAAAATGTAAGTACGTAGAACAATACTCATTATGAAAATCTCTAAATTTCACGTGTCATTAAATTTTCTTAAATGACTTTGAGGAACAAAATAAATTTTAAATATAATAGTAAATGAAACATCATAAATAATAACATTTAAATAATCAAGCCAAAAAACAAAAAAACAAAAAAACCGATACGGAACACAACACTTGGCTGACTTCAGAATTCAGATGATGTTTTAACACATAATTGCAAAAGAGACCGTATCTAAAGATTTTCTATTCCAACAACAGCACCATATTTAAGATATAATTCTTTTTCAACCCGTCCTTCCTCGGTCCTCCTCCTTTCAGTACGTCGAACTATTTTTCCCCTATTTCCGAAAAGCCCCCAAGTCTAGGGTTTTCATCCACCTGAAAGTCCCTGCACCACCGTTTCTGGTAATTCCCGCCGCCCTCCTCTCTCTATCTACCTGCAACTTTTGATTTTTACTTTAATTCTTTTGCCCATTATTTTTCACTCTAAATATTTCTGTTTCTTTCATTTAAGTGTTATTCACAATTAATAATATTCTTCTTCATACGGTTAAACCATTTTCACAGGTGTTATAAACGCAACGCGGGTCTCTGTAGTAGTTTAATAAAATGCATTGAACTTAAGATTCATGGGTTTTTATAAAAAGTGCTTACTTTGATGTATTTGGTGGTGGATAATCATATAGCGTCTTGTTTGGTCGACTTTGTTGCTGAGCTGATTTAAGTTGGCCAACTGAGAAAAGCATGCTGTCCTGCTACCTTTAGATATGATTTACAGTTAGACCGCATGGATTTTGCTGTAAACGGTGTTTAATTGCTTTGCATTGGTAGTACACTAACAGTGTTCTGTCATTGTCTTGGTTAATATGGTGAACTGGGTTTTTCATTCATATCCGTATCCTCTCATTTATAAAGAAAATAAATGAGAGGATACGGATATGAATTAAGAGGTTCTTTCTTTTACTAAAGAAAATAATTGTAAGAGTTTTACTGCAGTAAGCACACTTGGCTGGGTTGAAATGCACCTCTTGTATAGCTTTGTTGAGTTTTACTTGAGATCTACAAACATAAATCTAAGGATGCGGAGTCAATGGTCTTAGGTTGTTTAATTTGGTCGTTGGGAAACTGGATGATGAAGATTATGTTTAACTGAGAGGCTTTTTAAGGGAGAATTTGGTTGGTTAGTTTTTGAACTAACAAATACGAATAAAGGAAGAAGATCGACCAAGGCAATTCACCACCAAACCATTATTTCATAAACCTTTTATACGTTTTACCACTGACATTGGTTGGTTGTTTTTTGGATTGTAGGTATTGGAGTAATTTGCTATCACTACCATTTGCTTGTTTGGACGCTTTTTGTAATTGAATAAGAATAAAAAAATATGACTCTTTCACCAATTTTCTATGGTATGTATGCATTAGGCCATCACTTGGTTGGTCCTGACATATCAGTGCTAAATAGATTTGTATTGTTTGAGTTGAGATTTTGTTTGTAAGTAAATTTGAGTGGAGAAATGGATATATAGTCAACTGCATTTTGTGGTAGTTTCATCAATTCAATATGTTATACACTTCAAACAAACCATTTCCCACACTGTGTGACCTGGTGCTTGGATGTCCCATAGAAATAGGATATTTCTATTCTCCATCTTCTTTTATATTGAATTGAAAAATATGGAATTGAAAAGTATTGTATTCTCCAAACCCCTTTAAAGCTAGCTATTTATTTCTGTATACACTGGTTGAACAGAGTGTTATAAGAGATTTTTTTATTGGTAAACAAAATTTTATTGATAGTAGGGATAGGCAATAGCCAAGTACACGTGAAATATACAAGATCATCACCTATGCATTGCTTGATGATATAGTGATACAAGAAGAGCGTTATAAGAGACTATAAGTGAATTTCTCTGTTGTTCTGGCCATAGTGGTCATGCCTTCAAATTTCACTCCCACATTGGTGGTTTCATTGCTTTGCAAGACGAAATGAACAGATTATTCCATGGGAACATTTTCTTGTAGACCGATGAACAAATTTGATTTCATTGTAAGCTTTTTCCAAATCAACTTATTGGATGCATTTTAACTACCATCATGACTGAATTTTATGTACATGATTGACCTTTGTATGTGTCGTAGTTATTAACATCACCAAGCACTAAATATAGACAATGACCATAGTGGATGAAAAGTTGGAGGCTAGACTGGAGAGAAAGTAACTTTTTTATTTTATTTGGAACATGAAGTTCATTACAATGGCAAGGGGAAAGCTTATATTGATTTGCCAATCTGGTGGTGAGTTTGTCACAAATGAGGATGGATCGATGTCATACACTGGAGGTGAGGCACATGCAATAGATATCAATTGTGAAACCATGTTTGAAGATCTCAAATTAAAATTAGCTGAAATGTGGAATTTGGAATGTAATTCCATATCCATAAAGTATTTCCTCCCAGGAAACAGACAAACCCTCATCAGTTTATCAAATGACAAAGACCTCAAAAGGATGTGTAAATTTCATGGAAGTTCAGTAACTGCCGACGTTTTTGTCATGGGGAGAGCAGGTTTTGATCATGAAGACTTGAACAGTCATAGCAGGTATTTCTTTCTTTCTTCCTCTTTATTCTTCCGCTTTGTTTTGCTACATCCTACTTGCAGAAGCAGGATGCTAAAGTTTCTTTTTCTCTAGTCGTGAACAATCAATATATCCACTTTTCTGAGCACCACTGCTCAGCTGGTGGTGTTAAAAAAGCTTCCATGTCACTCACTGCATCAAAAGACACAATGGGAAGAAGAATAAAGTCTTGTTGCTTTTTAATGAAATGGAGATAATGACTCTGTCTACTGTATGCGGTGCATGGTGACTGATTATAGGCTGGTGATTGCAGCAAATCTGCAAATTTTGTTTGCTTCGAATCTCACAATTCATTAGTTGCAGGGCAAGTGCAATAAAAGTAGCTGAAACTGTACCCCCTGTTGCTGACTTCAGTACCTCTGCTGCTGCACCCCATGCCGCTGCTGCTCTTCCTGTTGCAATAAATGCAGCTGAAGAACTCATTACTGCTAATTCCAGCATTGGTCCAGTTTCCCCTGTCGCTCTTCCTGTAGAAAGACCTGCTGACTCCATTATATCTGTTACAGCAGCTGCCAATACTGCCAATGATAATCCAGATGCTGCTTATTCCAGTCCAGCCGGTTCCATTGCCATTGCCACTGATGCAACTGCTCATGACCCAAATATAATTGATATGTCTTCCACCCCTGCTGATACTGTTAAGAAACGAAGGCGAACTGCATCCTGGAAAGTTAGTGCAAATCGTCCTGCTATTGTTGATGTCACTGACTATATTGAGGAGAAAAGGAAAAGTTCATCCAGAAAAAAGAACACCCAAAATTGCAATGCTGCAACAGCAACCGACAATCCAAAGCAGCAACAAGATACTTCAACCTGTGAAGAAGATTCTTACGGTTCCTCTATCCTTGCTAGTTCAAGTGATGTTCCACCTGAAAAACTAGTTTCATCTTGGAAAGATGGAATTGTTGGTGTTGGTCAGGTATTCAAAAGTGTGTATGAATTTCGGGATGCTCTCCAGAAATATGCCATAGCGCATCGTTTTATGTACAGGTTAAAAAAGAATGACACTTACCGTGCTAGTGGCACATGTATATCAGAAGGCTGTTCTTGGAGGATTCATGCTTCCTGGGACTCATCCTCAGAGTCCTTCAGGATTAAAAAGATGAATAAATCGCATTCGTGTGGAGGGGAATCTTGGAAGTCTGCTCATCCGTCAAAGAATTGGTTGGTGAGTATCATAAAGGAAATATTACGAGGTAGCCCTCATCACAAACCAAAGGAAATTGCTAACAGCATTCTTCGTGACTTTGGGATTGAGCTGAATTATACTCAAGTATGGCGTGGAATTGAGGATGCCCGGGAGCAACTTCAGGGTTCATATAAAGAAGCATATAAGCAGTTTCCTGTGTTTTGTGAGAAGATGATGGAGGCAAATCCTGGTAGTATTGTTAAGCTTTGTGCTACTGAAGATAAAAGATTTCAGCGCCTTTT
Source organism: Juglans regia (assembly GCF_001411555.2). NCBI lineage: Eukaryota > Viridiplantae > Streptophyta > Magnoliopsida > Fagales > Juglandaceae > Juglans > Juglans regia. The sequence continues at coordinate 34,127,107 of NC_049910.1, forward strand.
TGTATCCTTTCACGCTACAATGTTTGGTTTTCAAAATGGTTGTCGCCCCCTTCTTTTCCTTGACACCACATCTTTAAAATCAAAGTACCACGAGGTTTTGTTGACAGCTACTGCATTGGATGGTAATGACGGTGTTTTCCCCGTTGCATTTGCTGTAGTAGATACCGAGAATGATAAGAATTGGCGTTGGTTTTTGGAGCAGTTGAAATCAGCAATGTCTACTTCAATATTCATAACTTTTGTCTCTGACAGAGAGAAGGGCTTAAAGAAGCTGGTACTTGAAGTATTTCAGAAGGCTCATTATGGATATTCGATATTCCATCTAATAGAAAACTTCAAGAAAAACTTGAAGGGCCCATTTCATGGAAACGGAAGGGGTTCTTTGCCTGGCTTTTTTGTGGCTGCTGCCCATGCTGTCCGACATGATGGTTTAAGAATATGTACTGAGCAAATTAAACGTGTGTCCTCAAAAGCATATGACTGGGTCTTGCAAATTGAGCCAGAGCACTGGACAAATGCAGTATTTAAGGGTGAGCGGTATAATCACTTCACTGAAAATGTTGGAGAGACATACACCAACTGGATAGAGGAAGTGCGGGAGCTACCGATAATACAGAAGGTCGAAATGCTAAGATACAAGTTGATGGAGTTGATTAAAACTCGTCAAACAGAATCGAGTAGGTGGTCTACAAAACTTACTCCATCCAAGGAGGAAAAATTGCGAGAAGAAACTCCTAAAGCACAGGGCTTGAAAGTATTGTTCTCATCTGATACCCTTTTTGAAGTTCATGATGATTCCATTCATGTGGTGGATATTGATAAGTGGGACTGCACTTGTCTAGGATGGAAAGCTTCTGGGCTACCTTGCCGCCATGCTATTGCTGTCTTTAATTCTACAGGCAGGAATGTGTATGATCACTGTTCAGGGTGCTTCACAGTTGATAGCTTCCGTCTAACATATTCAATGTCCATAAACCCTGTATCTGCCATTTCCATTCCTTCAAGTAATGAAAAAACGTCCTCGGATTCTCTGCCTCTACTTCCTCCTTGCACGACGCGGCCCCCCAGCCAACAAAAAGAGCAGACCAGCAGTAAGGGAGTGTCCAAGAGGCCGGTTTGTTGCACTAGGTGCAAGGGAACGGGGCATAATAAATCTACATGCAAGGCAAACTTATAGGTTGTATGTGAATTTGCAGTTGCGCAGTTGTTATCTTCGATCATATCAAACATGGTTGTGCAGTTTTGCTGCTCAATTGGTCGTTTGATTATATTTGAAGTGGAGTTGTGAAATTTACAAGCCAGTATATAAATACAGTTGTCATAGGACTCAATAGAGTTTATAATAAAAAAAAATAAACATCGATATTTTGTGTTGTTAACTGTTTTGACGAGTAGAATGTCACATAAAACCAAATTGAATTTCTTCGATTGAATGGTTTCCTTTCCAATAGCGTCTAAAATTAATGCATCACATCGTTAGTAATAGCATAAGATAAAAGCAAACGATAGTAATAACCAATAAAACCTGCCTTTTCTAAGCCATAATCTTTGGTTGGCCTGAGTAGACTGAGAATCTACAGGAACTCGAGATTATTGCTTTTGAAAGCATAGACTAATCCCGTTTGAAATTTGGACTAAACTTAGATTAACTTAGTTCAATCTAATTTTAAGTTGAATTTAATATCCAAATACCCAACTCTCAAATCACTAAACTCATCTCAACACAAATTTTTTTTACACGTAGGACTTACAATTTTTTTTCAACTCAATACCTCTTTACATGCGGGACCCACAATCTTTTTCAACTTTCCATAAATATATCTAAATTCATCTTAACATCAAAACACATCTAAACTCATTTTAGATGGGTCTCACAAAACTCACTCTACCAACTCAACTCATTACTATTCATAAAGAACTCAATTCAACTCAACATCCAAACGGAACCTAAAACCTATCCAATTGTTCCCATCAGGAGACAATTGCTAGATGGTTTTCTCAGGGACGAGGCCTGTTGTTTCAAAACTGACAACCCGAGTGGCACCGGACAACGGGCGTGCCTGAGCATGATGAACTGCTGCACTCCAACCTAAATGGTAAAAACTCATGGTAACGATGTGCTGTGCTTTTCACACGTAGACATTGATTTGTATCATGTTGTTCCTCTAAACAATTTCTGAAAGTAGGATGAAGACATGCAACCAAAGCTAATGTTGTTGTCCAAACAAATTAAAACGGCTAAGTATCAAGGCCCCGGCCAGTATGGATAGCAAGCTAGGAGACCAAACATCTCTAAGTCAGATATCTCTACCTAGCTTAAAAAGAAGATATGCGCCAAACATACAACCATCTCGCAGTAGAATGGTTTTGAGGTTGAAGTTGCAGACACCTAGTGCCAACCGAGACCATCAACTGTTTCACTCTCCACTTCTGCATAGAAAAAAGAGTAACAAGCTGCAGAAGTTATCAAATATAACAACAGAAGATTACATTATTTATGGTGCCAAAAATAAAATAAAAACGTGAACAAGCAATCTCTCTCTTCAGATAAACATAAGCCGGTCACTCTGATCTGCCTATGGAAAAACTTGCAATAAAACCAAGTGAAATACATAAAACTTCAACACTTGTAAGTTGTTATAGGTAATAAAATGTAAGGCCAAATTCCTCGCCCTTTCTTACACCCTGCTGTTCATACAAAAACTGGCAGTATTTCCATCTACCGACCAGTCCTGCAACTTCTAGATGACCAGTAAATTAGTGTAAAGTATAATATATTCTCCAATTACTCATGTCCACCCGAATCACAGTCCTGAGTGAGCAATCCCAGACACAGAGGACAGGGTGGGTCACGTTTATCGTCGAGGCATGTTCTCTGCTCCAAGCATTCTGCATGATAAACATGACCACAAACTAAAACTGCCACCACAGAGAGTTCACCAGAAGACAGTCTACTTCCAAGGAAATAAGGTCTCCGTCTCAATGGCTTCTGACAAAACCCACATACCATCTTCACTGCATCAGATGATGCTGCATCCATTACCAAGGAGCTAGACCTAAGTCTATCTGGCCTGAAAATTTCCTTCCCCATGTTTTCTGAAAAAAAGAAGAAGAGGAAAACAATTATATTGCATATCTTACACAGCAGAATAATTGATAGTAAATCAAAATGAAAAACCAAAAGGGACCTTTTCAGAAACTTGACTTCAGGTTTCAAGCGCAGGATAATCTGAATTTTGTAAAAGGTGGAAACAAGTCATCCCATACCAAAAGAAATCTAACTTTTGTTTTCTAGAAGATGAGCTAGGCACACTTGTATTGTAAAAGTGGAAATGGTAGTCACCCCATTCATCACTTGATGTGTCATTTTGGCAGTGACAATATTTTTTTTTTTATAAGTAAAAGTTATATTCATCAAATGTAATAGGCGAAGCCCATGTACACAGGATGTATACAAAAGAAATGCCTAAATACATTCTAATACTAGAAAAGCAAGGACAAAAACTCATGGACAACCCCTCCATTAAGTACAAGAGCTGAAAACCAACTAAACAAGGAACACAAAAAATTTCCAGAGTTCCTCTACATTGTGTTCCCTATTATTAAAACACCTCTATTATTATTAAAAAAAAAAAAAAAACCCTAATATTGGCAGTGACAATATTTAAAGCAACAAAATCATCATAAAGCTGGACATCTCATCAAGTAGAGTAAAAGCCCCTTGGTCTAAATTCTGGTCAAAGAAATTGGATTTGGTAAAATTGACCAAAATTCAAAACCATGGAAAAAAAATGAACCTGGAGGATATCCAGTATGTGGGGTACATTGAGTGGCCAACTTGAAGGATAGTCTCTCATCACGCAAAGAAGCACCTTTGCCACGAGAAGTTGATGCATTGGCATGATTAGCTGAATTGCGCCTTGAGTACTGATGAGCATAGTAATGGCGAGACCGTTTTAAAAACATTGAACGTCCAAGACTCTGATGATGATTCACAGTAGTAGTAGGATTGGCATTTAGTAATTTCATTGAACCATCCGTAATATCCAAGACAGAAGCGAGAGTCTTTAGTTCACTAGAGTCAACTGAATGCAAAGGTTTCTGCAAAAATAAAAATATAATGATACAACTATGCATGAATGAAAAAGAAAAAAGAAAAGAAAATTGATGTTAAACAATAGTGGACTAGAAGACTCTCTCTTTCTTAATCTTCATTAAAGAAAAGACTGTCTTAGGAATCTCCAGCATTAATAAGAGAGGAAGGACATTGCCTAAAAAGGTTTAAAAAGTTAGAAATAGTAATTACATTTATCTAAAAAAGGATAAAACACTAACCTCTTCTGACATTAATTCCATCCCAGAAGAGCAAGGCATGGTACCTGCAATATAACATACAAAACAAAAAATAATCATTCTCACTTCATTTAGAGAAAATTTTAAATTGCACTTGGGGAAAAGAAATGCAAATTTCCAGCTAATATCAAACTCTTATATCCATGATAGGTGAAGTTCCTCCTTTTTAAGGCTTCATTTGTGAAACCAAATGGTTTCAACCCATTTCATCTCATCTCAATATCAAAACACCATTAAAACACAAAATACTTTTCAATTTCAAATTTTCAACTTTTTCATCTAATTATTACAACTTTCCCAAACTTCCAAACAAAACACAAAAAACAATTCGATTTTTCCAAATCCCAAAACAAAAATAACATTAAAAAATTATATTCTAATAATATTTTAACTTTATAATATTTTTATTCAACTTTTTCTCTCATTTCCCAAAATTTATAAAAACATCTTCACTCAAACCATTTCATTACTACTCACTAATTATCTCACTATTATTCACAAATTTCACATCTCATCTCGTCTCATCTGTGTAACCAAACGAGGCCTAAAGCTCAGATAGACCACGAACCACCAACACCAAGATCAGGACATTGACTTCTCCACCGACGGTCCTGTTCTTGAGAACTAAAACCAGGGAAGCCAAACGGAAAGTTTTCAAAAACAATTCTTAAAATTCTTTCTCAAAGAATAAAGAAACAGAGCTCATACACCCACACAAATCGGGCTACTACTCAAACACAGCGGCTACACAAGCCATAGTGGAGGGGGTAGATCCACACATAGTTGCCATCACTTGCAATGGCTGCTGCGTGGGCTATGGTGGAGGGGGGAATCCCCTCTGGTACCAAAGAGACCCCAAAACGACGAAAGTGACCTTGAAAATGCTTACCAAATGGACCCAATTATCATATTAACTCCACTGTTCGTGTGGTATAGAATAATACAACAGGACCGACAAAGTAAAAAGGGCAAGATTATGAACTTAGCAATCAAGGATACAAATATGGACTTAGTCGCCCCCCCCCCCCCCAACCTTGGGGGGCCCAAAAGAGTAACTGGAGTAGCAAAATACAATATGGAAGGAAGGAAGATATGTGGAACTGCTTATTTGAGTAAAGAACTGAGACTCCCTAAACTAGCACTGTATTACAGAAAACTAATATGAGGGCATTAACTAATATTCATTCAACTGTGCAATAAGAAAAGTATCGATCTTGATGGGTGGAAAGGGCAATAACCAAATACCACAGAATAGTCACCAAAAGTCTCTATAGCTTAATTTCTTGAATATCATGTCAAATGGTTTGAGAGGAAAACAAAGATACGAGGATATTCATTCCAACTACTGGAGGCAGTACTGGGAAAGGTAGTTTACATAAATGAGAAAGAGAGAACCTAAAGAGCACTTAACTTATATGCAACAAGAGAATGGCCAGTGGAAAAAGTGAGATTATGCTGGAGCTTGTAGTCTTTAAACGTGCTAAACAGCAGATAAGGTGTTTTCATTGCAGTAGAAATGAAGTTTGTTAGCTGAGAAAACATCATGCAGATTTTTTTTCTTTCTAACTCTTGAAAATCAAGACATATTTCGAAATGCACCTGAATGGTTCAAAGTGACTCGACAGATGCTCCTTCAAAAAGAAATAACTTGAAAGGAACAAGCAATTATGGTCCATCTAAATCAAACTTTCAAAATTCTCCGAATTTATACGTAAAAATATCGGACAATTGCTACAATATTAATTGCAACGTAAATCAATGAAAGTAGTTTTCCATCAATAAACAAACTGCGACGATGCACAACTTGTGATTTATACTTCCATTGCACTAAACCAATCAAGAAAACCGATTAAAAACAAAAGCCCCATTGATCACCAAGAAAATAGCCCAAAAGTTAGTAATATAAGAAGAAGAAGAACAAAGAGAGGAAGTCGCAAAGAGACGCATAAAAACAGGTAGCACAACACTTTGAAGACAAACTATAACTATGAGAAAAAAAAAAACCCCAAAACCCTCATCAGAACATTTTCCCTCCTACTTCTCTTTCTGGGAAAAATGAAAATGGGGGGAGAAAAGACCTCAACGAAATTTTTGCCCGATTAAGTAGAAATCATTTAAGAAAATCAACTTTTTTTCCGGCATTACGGCGCCCATCAATTAATTAAAAGAAAGAAACCAACCTGAAGAAGGAGAGGACGAAATGGGAGGTTGGGTGTCGCTCGGATTTGGAATACGCTTCCTCTTCCCCATGACAACTACAACAACAAAAATATTTATGAATATATATAACAGTAAAAACACAAAAAACAGAGTTAGCGGCTGAGATAGACCACGACCTACAACGGGCTTTCGAGTTTGTGGAATCTCTCTGTTTCTCTCTCTTTCTGTGGGTGTGTCTGTGGCTTTACGATGTTGGAGCAGTGCTTAGGGGAACAAGGTCCTCGGGTGGACGTACGGTCAAGAAATTCAGAGCCTAGTCTGTGTGAGACACGCGCAGAGAGAGAGAGAGAGTGAGAAAAGGAGTGCAAGTGCGTGTTTGGGCAGTTTCTAGTCTAGGACAAAGGAAAGAGAGAGAGTTCCCTAACTTCCGTCCACGTCACAGTCGTTTGCAGATAGAGAACACGTGTCATTGGAATTTTTATTTTGCAGAGGAAACCCAATCATCTCCAAAAGAAGAGATATTTGGATTTTGGACTCACCGAATCTTTTTTATATGAATAAAAATAAATTTTAAAAATTCATTTTTAAATAAAAAATAATATTTATAATTTACGTAAACATCACTTAATTTTTTTAAAAAAATAAATAAATATAAAATTTATAAAAATAAATTAATTTTTTAATAATAAATTTTACTCTTTTTTAAAATAATTAAACTGTATTTATAGACTCTATAATTATATGTAATATTATTTTTTAAAAATAAATTTAATAAGTAAAAAAATATATATATTCGGTACACTTAAGCTCAATTTGGTAAAAGGTATATTCTTATTTTTATTTTTTATAAAGCGGAGAGCAAGTAATTAATCTTGTTCCTTAATATTTCTGGGCTTCTCCTTTCAAGGCCTAGTAAGGTGGCCCAAATTTTGTCCAAATTGAGATATTTTTTTCTACAGCAATCTTGAGTTTAAATAATTTAATTTAAAAAATAAATTTTAAATTTTAAATTTTATAAATTAAATTTTATTATTTAACTAATGTAAATTGTAGACTCTACATATTAATTTGAGAATATAATAACTCGAATAATAAATACCCCATGCACATGACATGACATAAATTATATTTTTTTCTAGTTCAATGAAAGTTTGATCCAAACTTTATTCTAACTATATATTTCTATCTCAATCTTATCTTGTTGATGAAGAATTATTTATTTATATTTGTCTTTTTTTTAAGAACAATAAAAAAAGATCCAAAGATTATAAATCATGTCGCATAGTAAATAAGTAAATAAGTGAAATAAAAGTGTAATGCATGACATCTTTTTCTTCAAACTATGGTAGAGCAATCATCTGCCAAACACAATTATCATAAGTCTTACATCATCTGCCATGTGATTATATATTAACTATCAATGATAGCATTCACATGTAGAAAGTAGCCAATACTTTGGAATAAAGAAAATTTGAGAAATGTTTGGTTTGCTATAGAAAAAAGTTTACAAGCTGATATGGCATAATTAGTGTAATATATTATATCTATTTTATAATGAAAATATTTTTACAATCTGATAGATAATATTAAACTACGTTAGTATGTAAACTATATTGTGTAGGATTTATGTGTAGATTGAATATTTCTCTAAACAAATTATCTTAATCCCAGAAAGCCACCTGACCGATTATGAGTGCTAATATATGACACAACATGTAAACCCAATACGAATATAACACAAAAATCAATATGTGTAGATTTAATATAAATGAGTTTGAATAAAAACAAATTGATATGATAAGACACGATTAACAAATGAATCAATTATATGTAAACTGAAACCCACAATCAAACCATATAACATAAATAAATTATATTTTCATATTGTATAATTGTTTAGTTTTATATACCTTTATTGTTGTTAGATGACCTTTCTATGGAAATGATCGCCAATGAAGCACAAAGTGAGATACAAGTTTTGACCTCAAACTTCATTTCTTTTGGATAGGACCCATCACATCTTATCATGAATCCCATTGTAATTTTAATTACTTGATTATCTTACAAAAATATTAATTCTCTTTTATATCATTGGATTTGATATTGATCAAAAAAATATTTTATCGGATTTGATATTGATAAATTTTTTTTTTCATGCATCAAATTATAATTGTGAATGATTTATATAATTATCTATATATTTTTATATGAAATTATATTAATTAAGTAAAATTAAATATACAAGTTAGTTCAATTTTAGGATTTGATCAATTTAATTAAAAATGCCATATTCGTATTAATCCATATGGCCTCGTTTGAATTCAAAACTAACTTCAACTCATATCATCATTACAATTTTTTAAAATTTTCATACAAAATATAATAAATAATTCAATTTTTTTAAATTTCAATAATATTTTATTATATTATTCACAAACCATTTTAATTCATCTCTGAATCTAAACGGGCCTAGTCTAATATTGCATAACTTAACACCACACAAATACAATACACAACGACAAAAACTCACCTCAAAATTCTAAGTTAGATGTACACAACTACAACACTCAGAAGGAAACAAGAAAACGAGAAGCTTTGTACGATGAGCCAAAAGACATGACCAACCGTGAGGGCAGAAAAATCCGACCCACCACTCCCCTCAACGAAATTTCTTTTGTAGGAATCCATCCGTCCTATACGGCTATTTATCATTTGATTCTCATGTATTCCGTACCGTATTGGATCAATATAATTGTATAATTAAATTTATTAAATATTTAATGATATTCATGAATTCAAATAATTAATAATGAATACCGTCTTTCCTAAGCATTAAGTCTCCATTTGGATAATAAAAATATTTTATTTTATTATTATAAATATTTTAAACTTTCACACAATTCGAATGACATCACATGATAAATTATTCAATACTTTATTTAATGAGTGCATTCAATACTTTTTAATGGCCAATTATGAATAGAATTCATTATTTTTTCAATTTTTTATAAAAAAATTAGAACCATCTCAACTTATTTCATACATTCAAATATATATTTCAATCTATATATTCAAACATATCTAAATGAGATCTATAAAATATTACTGTTCATAGATTAATTCAGATAATTTGAAATCACTTTAATATTAAATGCAATCTTAGTAAAATGCTTATACTACATAATTTGTTTTGAATGAAATATTTTAAAATTTTAAAATAAAATCTTAACGGATACATTTGGATCCTTAACTCATCTCAATTCATCATCACAATTTTTTTAAATTACAACACAAAATATTATAAATAATTTAATTTTTTTAAATCTCAAAATAATAATAATATTAAAAATAATATTTTAATAATATTTTATTATTTCAATTTAAATTAATTAAGTTCTGCGTCCAAACGCAATCTTAATAATTGGATGAGGTATTTACAAGTAAAATAACTTTTGAATGTACTGAGTACGTAGACAATTTTGTTTGGAATGGCACGTACGTAGACATGGAGATACATAAGGCATCGCCCCCATGATATTAATTACAAGCTTCGTTCTCATTTCTCATTGACATTTACTTCGCCAGAAACCGTCACTCACTCACTCACTCTCCGTTTGTTTGTTTGTGGAACATTGGGTCTGTTTGGCCATGGGTGAGACGCTCTTGCCAGCTATCGGGGTTGAGATTTTGATTCCGGCGTGCGCGTTGGTGGCAATAGCGTTCGCGCTAGTCCAGTGGCTCCTCGTTTCGCGAGTCAAGCTCTCGCCGCACGGTCTCGACTCCGCAGGTACCGACGGTGGCGCCGGCAAGAATGGCCACGCCGAATACCTCATCGAAGAAGAGGAAGGCCTTACCGATCACAGCGTCGTCCTCAAGTGCGCCGATATCCAAAGCGCCATTGCTGAAGGTTTTTCCATTTCTCTCCTTGAGTTTCGAAGTACTCGAATGCTTTTAACTATTTCAATTCCTTTCTTTTTGCTTGCTTTCTCTGCCCCCACCTGGTGATGGGTCGTCTTGGCAGATTTCGTAGTGTTTCGATTTCATTGTTCACTTTTTCAGGATTTGTGCTGTTTGTTTGAGAATACGCGTTTGAAGTAATTTCTTCTCTTCGAAGCGTTTTATTTTGATTGGTGACGCCTTGTCGGTGGTCTGTTGGCAGGACTTGTGCGTGAAAGCAACAGTTTTTTTCTCCCTTTTGGACAGTATATTTTTGTTTATTACTTTATTTTGTTTTATTATTGGGGTGTTGTTGACTTGTTGAGTAAGATATGAATAATCCGAGCATGTTTAAGCTGTTGCTGTTATGTTATGATTTCACCGTTTGATATGGAAACTGCTCGCTGGTTCTGGACCTGGGCCCACTGATAAATCTTCTTCTATATTTCGTGATCAACATTGGTTCATATTCTTATCATTTTGTCTGTATACGCAACTGAGTCATCCAAACAGTAGTTTAACTTACGCGAGCACTAGTAGGTAGCTAAAAATCTTATTGTTTTTAACTTTATACGCTGGGAGTTTACTCGATCTCTAATGTTTATCATTCTTTATGTGTGTATGTGAGTAGGTGCCTGGGTGTGATCATGCACACTCTCTCATGCATGCAGTTAATGATTTATTAATGCCAGCACCTGGTATGCAGAATCACACTAGACTTTGGATTCTCCGTCATAGTCAGACTTTAATGCTATGTTCTTTGGTTATTTTTCCGAGACATTCAAACATACATGGCAATTCCCTCACTTCCACATGATAAATTGTTCAATACACTCGTTGAAGTGATCCCAGTCTCCCTCCCTGCATTGGGTCGTATGGGCGGGATCCAGAACACTGGTGCAAGGAAGCAGTTCTACACTGGCCGGTGTACAGTAACTTTTTTTTTTTTCTTCCTCCCATATACTGAACATGGAACTTCCCTTACGAAGGGAATGTGTGCTGATTAGCCACCTTTTGACAGCTTCATTGAAATTACTATATTTTGAAAAGTCTGAAGTACTGATCGTGTTTGGATGTATTTACCATGCTAATTGCTACCTTCTTTGTAAACATTTCTTGATCTCAATTTCTTAACAATAGATGTGCCTTTAATTTAACATTAGGTCAGAGGGTGTAATACCTGTTTTTTAAATAGATAGTAATTTTCACCTTTTCTAGTTATTTTCTCTTCTTACTTTCAATTTTTTTTCATTTGTTCGAAATTTCCATGGTGTGTGTACGGTGAACGACACATTTTGTTTTGGAGTCATTTATATTCATCTTAAGATGGCCTCTAACAGAGTCTAACTCATCCTAACGTGAGATGTAGCGTTTTTAGCGGTCATGCACCCTGCCCTGGAGGGGGACGTTTCATTTGAGGACTATTATACTGGTTGAGTTCGAACAATATACTATTACGAACTTCTGCTGTTCCGAGGGTATAGAGAGAAAGATCAATACTGATAACATATTTGGTGTGTCTCGTGTCTGATACTTGATGGGCCCCTTTCTTCTACATGCATGCCACTTGTACACTGTATAGCTGTATGGTTCTTTATGAAGAACAGAATGCTTAAAGTCCAATATTCGCCTGCCTCTGAATATAAATAACTCGAGATGATTAAGATTCCCTAGTGTTTATGAATTGAGGATGTATTCATTCTTTGCGATTTAGGTGTAGTTTGGATAGTGAGTTAAGATGAGATGCGTTGAGATTAAAGTTGAATAAAATATTATTAGAATATTATTTTTTAATATTATTATTGTTTTGGGACTTGAAAAAGTTGAATTATTTATTATATTTTATGTGAGAATTTAGGAAATTTGTAATGATGAGATGAGATGAAACACTTCTTGTATCCAAACGGGACTTAATCATTCCTCACATTTTCACCGGTCAAGGCTGAATCATCAGCAGTTTCAAGCATCATTCAGCTTGTTGGATAGGCATTGGTTGTTAATAAGATTCAATCTATGCTTTAAGTTGTTATCAAGACTATCAGAAATGGTTGAAGTTACTGTTATACTTATGTAAATTATTTTCCTTATACATTTTTTTTTATGTAAATCATATTAAGGTGTTGATTTTGTCTTATGTGTGTTATATATGTGGAAATTCTTTCCTTTTTCCCTCTTTTTTTATGTCTTGCTATAAGCTGATTAAAGGCACTACTATAGCCTGGTAATTTTCTCATCTCATTAGTTCCAAAATCTTATCTCAATTTTTGAAGAGTCCTTTGGGGTTCACTAATACTGTGGTGCATGGATGTTCAGGAGCAACCTCCTTCCTATTTACGGAATACAAGTATGTTGGTATTTTCATGGTGGCTTTTGCTGTATTGATATTCCTTTTCCTAGGCTCTGTGGAGGGTTTTAGCGCAAGCAGTCAGCCTTGCACATATGACCGAACCAAGTTGTGCAAGCCTGCTCTTGCGACTGCTATCTTCAGTACCTTATCATTCTTGCTTGGTGCTTTCACCTCGGTGGCCTCTGGCTTCCTTGGAATGAAGATTGCTACCTATGCTAATGCCAGAACCACCCTGGAGGCAAGAAAGGGCGTTGGGAAGGCATTTATCACAGCATTCAGATCTGGTGCTGTCATGGGCTTTCTCCTTGCAGCCAACGGTCTCTTGGTGCTTTACATTGCCATCAATCTCTTTAAGCTGTACTATGGTGATGATTGGGAAGGCCTTTTTGAGTCTATCACTGGTTATGGTCTTGGTGGATCTTCCATGGCTCTCTTTGGTAGAGTTGGTGGGGGTATCTATACTAAAGCTGCTGATGTTGGTGCTGATCTTGTTGGAAAGGTTGAGAGAAACATTCCTGAGGATGACCCTAGAAATCCAGCTGTAAGGGTCTCTACTTCTCAGAAAACTTTTAGTTTATGAAATAGCTCTTTTCTTGTTCATACTTTTAGTCGACCGTCTTCTTGTCAGGTCATAGCTGATAATGTTGGCGATAATGTTGGGGATATAGCCGGTATGGGATCTGATCTTTTTGGCTCATATGCTGAGTCCTCCTGTGCTGCCCTGGTTGTTGCATCCATCTCCTCTTTTGGGATCAATCACGACTTTACTGCAATGCTATATCCTCTCATTGTTAGTTCTATGGGTATCCTTGTTTGTTTGATCACCACTCTATTTGCAACTGATTTCATTGAAATCAAGGATGTGAAAGAAATTGAGCCAGCATTGAAGAGGCAGCTCATCATTTCGACTATTTTGATGACTGTTGGGGTTGCACTTGTTAGTTGGATTGCGCTCCCACCTTCCTTCACCATATTCAACTTCGGAACTCAGAAAGTTGTGAAGAACTGGTAAACATTTATTTGACATTTTCAGAAACCATATATATTTTTCTCAAAAAGTAAACAAATCTCTCACTCAAAGTCATGCTCATCTCCGAGGCCCGGCTTTCTTAAAAAAAGCAAACTATCTATATTTTTCTCAGGACACATTTGGGGATGGAGGGAGTAGTGTTTTCATTGCTTGTTTAATGCATCAAATGAGAGGCATTTTGATACTCCATGTTTTTCTGATTTAGTTGAATGTGTTTTTAGGAGTCGTTATGGTTGTTCAGGACATCCATGCAGCCTTTAGACATGCTGCCTTTGTCTTGTGTGTGCAGGCAGTTGTCCTTGTGCGTTGCTGTTGGCTTGTGGGCTGGGCTTATTATTGGCTTTGTTACCGAGTATTACACTAGCAATGCCTACAGGTACTAGTTTTGGAAGCATTTATGAATTCACCTTTCTGCTTTTGTTGATTGGTGTTTTAAATCAACTCTTGCTTGTCATTATTTCTTGCAGTCCTGTACAAGACGTTGCTGATTCCTGCCGGACTGGAGCTGCTACTAATGTCATTTTTGGCCTTGCATTGGGCTACAAATCTGTTATTATTCCTATTATTGCCATTGCTGTTAGTATCTATGTTAGTTTCAGTTTTGCTGCTATGTATGGTATTGCAATGGCTGCCCTTGGAATGCTGAGCACCATAGCTACTGGATTGGCCATTGATGCATATGGTCCCATCAGTGATAATGCTGGAGGCATTGCTGAGATGGCAGGCATGAGCCACAGGATTCGAGAGAGAACCGATGCCCTCGATGCTGCAGGAAACACCACTGCTGCTATTGGAAAGGTTTGAAAAGTCTCTAGTCCTACATTCCTACATTCCGCTTTTTTCATTTATTGGTATCCATAAGGTGTTGTGCCATATCCCCCATGCCCACTTTTCTTGAGGAAGGATGTTGACTTTTAAGAAACGCACATTAATATATAGCTCAATGCATCTATGAAACCTTAATGTATTGACACTTGGCTTGTTCTTCTCTTGGATTTTCAATTTTTCGGGCGGAGTTTACACAAAAGCATGTTAATATACTCTTGGATGTTGTATACTTCCTGTGTATTTGGGCTTATGCCTATTTACTTGTTTCAATAAAAATTTATTTTTACTTATAAAAAAATATACACTTGGATGTTGACACTTTGGTTGTTTCTCTGGATTTTATGTTGGACCAAGTTCAAGTGGTTCACACAACTTGAATAAGATTGTCTCATTATTTTTTGACAAAACAATATAACTACACTTGACCAGAATACCTAATTGCATGAAGGCCAAACTAGTTTTTCATCCGATAAAAAACCTTAATTTATGCTTTTGTTCTAGGGCTTTGCAATTGGTTCAGCCGCTCTTGTGTCCCTGGCCCTCTTTGGTGCTTTTGTGAGCCGTGCAGGAATCTCAACAGTTGATGTCTTGTCTCCAAAAGTGTTCATTGGCTTGCTTGTGGGAGCAATGCTTCCTTACTGGTTCTCCGCCATGACGATGAAGAGTGTGGGAAGTGCAGCTCTGAAGATGGTTGAGGAAGTGCGCAGGCAATTCAACTCCATCCCAGGTCTCATGGAGGGCACTACCAAGCCTGACTATGCTACCTGTGTTAAGATCTCCACTGATGCTTCCATCAAAGAGATGATCCCACCTGGTGCTCTCGTCATGCTCACATCTTATTGTAGGTATCCTTTTTGGTGTGGAAACTCTCTCTGGCGTCCTCGCCGGATCCCTTGTTTCTGGTGTACAGGTAATGCTATAGCCTCAATGCTTGGAAGGATCCCCATGTAGCTGTAGTTAAGTAGCATACCTTTTAATCAAGGTCGTAAGGTAGTTATATTTATGGTCCCAACAGTATAGTAGCAGTCATTTAATTTGGTGTTGTCTTTAATACTTCGGGACACTGAAGCTATACTTGATACACATGTTTCTTATTTATCTACAATCACAGATTGCTATCTCTGCATCCAACACTGGTGGCGCATGGGATAATGCCAAAAAATATATTGAGGTAAACACTCTCTAGGGAATCTTTTCTCGACTCGCTGTTCAACTTTCAAGTCTAATTTAATATATATATATATATATATTATGTTCTGAATTTTGTTATGAAATGATAGGCTGGTGCTTCAGAGCATGCAAGAACCCTTGGTCCAAAAGGATCGGATCCGCATAAGGCAGCTGTTATTGGTGATACTATTGGCGACCCACTCAAGGATACATCTGGACCATCTCTCAACATTCTTATCAAGCTAATGGCAGTTGAGTCACTTGTGTTTGCTCCCTTCTTTGCTACACATGGCGGCCTGCTCTTTAAGATCTGAAACAAGGAGATGGGAAAAACAACGAGAGATGGTTGGCCATTTCTTTTCCTTTGTCTTCTTAGTTCTTGCTCTCAATTATAAAGTAGTTTGTAGAACATATTATCCTTTAAAAATTCTCTCCTCCAGAGATGAACTGGCAGAGGAATAACCCCTTTTAGGGGTTGATGACGATGATAATGATGATGTAGTAGTGTTCAATCCCATGAAGAGTTGGGAACTGCTTTATAATTCATTATCCTATTAAGAAAGATTATGACTTGTTTCCCTGTTTATTTCTTTGTTTATTTTTGGCAAGAGCTTCATTGAAATGCTATTAAAAGGAGATACATTTAAAGTGGATCAGTACAACCATGCTTTCCCTCTGAGGAGAGAGTTTAGGTGAGCTGTAGTTTCTCTTTTTCCCCCTTTCTAACTATAGTTTATCTTTTTCTTTCCCCTCCCCTAACCATCCTCTCTTCCTTCTCCTCTGCCTCCGTATCTTCTTCTCCAAAGACCAAATCGGAAAAAGGTTAACCAACCACTGATAAAGAGACTGAAGGATGATTCAGGGCATTTCATTGATGTCAACCAAAAGGTCGACAACCAACCCTGGGAGGAAGGGTCATTGCTAAATCCCACGGAAAACAAGGCCCCCAATCACACCATTAGCCATCTTGCTCTAGACTCTAAAGGCACACATGTGAAAAGTTGGTTTGGTATACAAAATCAAACTATCTTATCTCATCTTATATGATCAATATAATTTTTTTAAACTTTTATATAAAATATAATAAATAATTCAATTTTTTTAAATCTCAAAACAAAGATAATATTAAAAAATTATAATATAATAATATTTTATTTAATTTTTAACAAAAATATCTTATATCATCTTATTTAAACTGCGTAACTAAACGAAACTTTCGTTCCATTTGCAAATAACACTACTATTACATTAATATATATATATATATATGTATGTATTAATATTTACTTTTTTTTTTTATAAATTTCTATATAAATTAAATAAAATGTGTTACCACCATCGTCAATATGTAGATTTAATTTTTTAAAATCTTTTTATAACTAAAATACGAGTAATTCTACATACAACCGTGAAGTGCTTAACCGTCGCGTAATCGTTTTGAAAAAGAGTGAGATTCATTATTAAAAAATTAATTTTTTTCATATGAATTCTATGTTTTATTCATTTTTTTCAAAACAATTACGCAGCAGTTACGCAATTCACGATTGTAAGTATATTTTCTCTAATAAATATTCTTACAAATGGATATTTTCGTGTGCAATAAAAAGGCTTGCTAATAAGAGAAGTGCTCGGTTGAGGAGCTTTTCTGAACTAGAAGCCAGAAGGGGCAACGCGTAGTACTTCTGCTACCTCTCCATCTGCGTTTGTCTCTACTGTTTTTCACAAATCTCATCAGAGAGCTCCTCTCGCTCCCGCAAATTGCAATGCTCTCTCCCTCTTCTCTTCACCGCCGTTATTCAACTCTACCACCATCCACACCCTCTCTCTCTTTCTCCCCTCTGCATCACTCTCTCTCTTTCTTCAACCCCCTTACTACCCCCACCTTCTCTCTAAGCCGCCGCACACCACTACGCATTCGGGCCCTCGACGCCGCCCAGCCCTTTGACTATGAATCCAAGCTCGCCTCTGCCCATTTCCACACCAGCCAGCATCTCAAAATCGCCATTGTCGGCTTCGGCAACTACGGGCAGTTTCTCGCCAAAACCCTCGTCCGCCAAGGCCACACCGTCCTCGCCCACTCCCGCTCCGACTACTCCCACATAGCCAAGAACCTCGGTGTCTCCTTCTTCTCCGACCCCCACGACCTCTGCGAACAACACCCGGAAGTCATTATCCTCTGTAGCTCCATCATCTCCACCGAACGGGTGCTCCGCTCCCTCCCTCTCCAGCGACTCAAGCGTAGTACTTTGTTCGTCGACGTTCTTTCGGTCAAAGAGCTCCCTAGAGATCTGCTGCTAGACCTTTTGCCCAATGATTTCGATCTGATTTGCTCGCACCCAATGTTCGGACCCCAAAGCGCCAGGCGCAGCTGGAATGGGTGTTTCTTTGTCTACGAAAAAGTCCGAATTGGCGACGAAGAATCAAGGATCTCGCGGTGCGAGAAGTTCCTCGACGTTTTCGCGCGAGAAGGGTGTAAAATGGTGGAGATGTGCTGCGCGGAGCACGACAGGTACGCGGCGGGTTCACAGTTCATTACCCATACAGTTGGGAGGGTATTGGAGATGTTGAACTTGGAGTCCACGCCGATTAATACCAAGGGGTATGAGACTTTGCTGGATTTGGTGGAGAACACGGCGGCGGATAGCTTTGATTTGTATTACGGGTTGTTCATGTACAATAATAGCGCGTTGGAGATGTTGGAGAGGTTGGATTTGGCTTTCGAGGAGTTGAGGAATGAGCTCTTCGGCCGCTTGCATCATGTGGTGAGGAAACAATTGTTTGAGAAGGTGCGAAACTCGCAGGAAAGTAGCGCTCGGCCTCGAAATGGTGCTGCATTGCCATCTTCTGCATTGGCTCTGAGGTAAAATCCAAAATATTGAAGTTTGGTATGGGGTTCCTTTTTATTTCGTGGGTTATTCTTTTTTGGTTATTTCGTCAGTCGCTTTTCTTGTGTTAGATCTGGACAGAAGTTTCGTTGAGTATGTCTGGTGTAATTCTGATCTTTTCAACATTGAAAAGCTTTTAAATCTGAAGCAATAAGAGGACCATCAACCAGATAGTTGATGCTGGTTGAGGCTTTGTTCTTATTTTATTATTGTTTTTTGGGGTTCATCGTTGAAGGAGATAATAACCGAGATGGTGGCGGTGAAATACTTATTTCCTTTGTTTGCTGGATT
This sequence comes from Juglans regia, assembly GCF_001411555.2. Classification (NCBI taxonomy): domain Eukaryota; kingdom Viridiplantae; phylum Streptophyta; class Magnoliopsida; order Fagales; family Juglandaceae; genus Juglans; species Juglans regia. The sequence continues at coordinate 34,146,107 of NC_049910.1, forward strand.
CTGTGATCCTGGTGGGATTACATCAACAATTGGTCAGCCAACATGGACAAATAGTGGGCTCAAAATCCTTTTGGGGGTTGGGGATGAATCATTCTACAAAAATCATGTTTACAATTTTCATAAAGTTTTAATCCAAACTTTCAGGTCTGAGGATAGTGCTCAACCGAATGAGTACAAAGGGCAGATCTCTGATCGCTTTGGTGACAGCTCAAAACTAAAAATTGCAATAGTTGGATTTGGCAACTTTGGTCAGTTCCTTGCGAAGACTATTGTACACCAAGGACACACTGTTTTGGCATATTCTAGATCGGACTACTCTGATGTTGCAAAAAAATTAGGAGTTTCTTACTTCTCTGATGCAGACGATCTTTGTGAAGAGCACCCTGAAGTTATTCTTCTTTGTACTTCCATTCTATCTACTGAGAAAGTTCTGAAGTCATTACCAGTTCAGAGACTGAAGAGGAGTACTCTGTTTGTTGATGTTCTTTCTGTGAAAGAATTTCCTAGAAGTTTGTTTCTTCAAAATCTGCCACCCGATTTTGATGTTCTCTGCACACATCCTATGTTTGGACCTGAGAGTGGTAAAAATGGGTGGAATGGTCTTCCTTTTGTTTATGATAAGGTTAGAGTTGGAAGTGATGAATCAAGAGTATCACGGTGTGACTGGTTTCTTGATATTTTTGCACGAGAAGGGTGCCGAATGGTGGAAATGAGTTGTGCAGAACATGATTGGCATGCGGCAGGGTCACAGTTCATTACTCACACGATGGGAAGGGTTTTGGAAAAGTTGGAGTTGGAGTCAACACCTATTAACACAAAAGGCTATGAGACTTTGTTAAATCTGGTGGAGAATACTGCAGGGGATAGTTTTGACCTTTACTATGGCTTATTCATGTACAATGTAAATGCAATGGAGCAGCTAGAGAGGTTAGACCATTCTTTTGAATCATTGAAGAAGCAGCTCTTTGGGCGTTTGCATGGTGTTCTTCGGAAGCAACTGTTTGAGGATGCAGAGAAGTTTGAAGTCTCATGGGAAAAACGCATGTTGCCAAAACAATCGGACGGCAGTGCTGCACTGTCATCTTCTTTGGAGGCTCTTAATGGGGAAAACAACTAAGTTCCATGTTTCGTCTCTGTGGTAAGTAGCATCGGTACTGTTCAATTAGAGTAATGCTATTCACCATCTTTTTTATGATCATCCTCCCACCATCCTATGATGTGGTACTTATTGATTGGAGACATTTGTTATGTTCTTCTTGTGGGCCTATCACTTGATGCCACATCAAGGAATGTTGAGAGAATGATGTATAGAATTCTTCTATTACGTTATGGTTGAAATGTTTTTGGCTGTCACTGCTGCCAGTTCTATCACAGTTGAAATTTCCTTATAACTTCCTCTACTTCATCTTGTTAACTTTTTTTTTTTTGAAAAAAAAAAAGGAGAAAGAAAGCATGGTATGGAAGTGTGAATCCTGAGCTTTTTAAGGTTGAAGTAATTTTTTTTGGCACTGGGTGTCTGAGAACAAAGTCTTGACTGATCTCGGGGGTGTATAGGCCCTCTTGGCAAGGAGTTTCCCATAAGTTCATCTTGGGCATTTCAAAGGGAAGTCCCCACCCCCACCCCAGTCTGATGATCCAAAGAAATTGTTTGCACCTAAGAGGATTCGAACCCTAGAGGGGGTATACCACCAAGACCTATAGGGAGCATACCACACACTACCTGCATGTAACTAGTGGCAGAGATACTTATATGAGATTAATGGGCAATATTAATTCCCATAATTCAATTGTGTCATTTCTAGTAACTAGAGTTGGTGATACAGGTTCAATTTGAGGATTCAACATGCTAGGATCAGATATATTATGCTCCCTGGATGAAATTTCAGTTTGGCCCATTGTGCCATTTAGAATTGTCCTCTTCTGAAATTTGCTTGCCTGATGAAAATCATTCAGAATCTCTATTGCCATTGACTTGGTTTTCTGTCATATATACCTTTAATAAGCACTCATTTGTGAAGCGACTTGAAAATAAAATATACATGCATCTAGTTGCAAGTTGAAGTTTCAGCTTGATAGTTATTTACTTGTTATAGAAAAATAAGTGCATTATTTGGATGTTGATTAGAATCGCTATTGGTGATCTGTTTTACTTGGTCTGTGCAGCTGAATGCTTGTTGGTGGTGCTTAAGGCGATCCATACTTGTTTGGAGCTGCAAAAAGGAATCTTTTCTTTAATCTTCTTTATGCTGAAGGCAGTAGCTCAATGTTGCAGTTATGATGAGGATGCGCAGCATAGATCAATGGATGCACCAATAAGAAGTGATTTGATTCAACTTTGAAGCTCTTGGACAAGGGAAGGTAAAAGAGAATTAGGATTGGGGCCACTAGAGATGACATAGTGATATTTAATTTTAAGGAAGATATGATTATTTTTTAGGAAGCTGCCAATAAGCTATGGTTTACCAGAATTTTGGTTAGTTTAGATTGTTAGAGTTTTGGTTGTTCCTCCATTTAGGTCCTGACTTTTTGGAAGCTGTTTGATGTATGATTATTCGAGTAGTTGTCATGTTGTAATTTAGGAAAGAGGTAGGATCTTTTGACATGTTTCTTTTCTCATATTGTTGTGAACTGTAACTTACAAAAATAATTGTTATAATTGTGAACTTTGAAGCGAATGAAGAAATTGTTGGTCCTGGTGGGATGGACTTTTTCTTTGCCAAATTTGAATGCTCCTCTACTTGAGTTTTGGTGGGTAACAGGCCTTCAAACACGGTCAGTTTGAATGCTAGATGTTCTCATCTCCATCCAATCTTATCTCAACATCCAAACATCACTGCATAAATACTCTTAAATTTCAAATCTTCAATTTTTTCATCTAATTATTATAAATCTTAAAATAAAAATTATATTCTAATTATATTTTAATTTTATACATTTTTATTCAAATTTTTTTTTTCAAAATCTCATAAAACACCTTAACTCAAATTATTTTATTATTATTAACAAATTTATTATCTTATCTCAACTCTCAGACAAGTTAAAAGAATAGTAATTTCGAATACTTGTCTAATAACATGTGCTGTGTTCTTTTTCTATTTATCTTCTCTCTCTCTCTCTCTCTCTCTCTCTCTATCTCTATCTCTATCTCTAAATATATATATATATTAGGATGACTAAATATCATTGCAGTGTCTACAGAGTTCTAATGTATGTGATTATGACAGTAAAAAATTGGCAGTTTGAGGTGGGTTTTAGCCGTTGTACAACCGTTCACATTAATCATCTGCACGCATCAATATATTTCTATTACTTATTTTTAGTACTTTAATGTTTTTTTTTTAAATTAAATGACATGGATCAATTTGACTTTATGGTAAATCACGTGGATCAGTTTTATATATATACTTGAGAAGTATCAAAATCATCATCAAATATTACTCTTCTTCAGCCATTGTTTCTATCATTTATTGCCCAAAAGGGTTCATAAATAAAATGGCAAAACACAATGTCGTCTTTGCATCCAAACCACAAGAGATTATGATAAGAAAAATCAAATTTTTGCAGCATCAATTGGTCTCTTCCCACGCTGGTAGTTCTGGAACTAGATATCAACATAGTTCTTCATCTTCTTGTATAATCTTGGCTGTGACTCATTGACCAGCCTATCATCCGGTTCAATCTCTTTTTCTGGTTCTGGAATATAGAACACTGCCAAAGACATCCCCTCTCTCTTTCTGAGTTTGTCACCACTCTGTGTATTGGGCTCTTGAATATTCCGTTACTCATTATCTGCATACAATTCAGAATCAGTTAATGTAATTGAACCGTTTATTCTTAAACCTCTATTCTAGGTTTATGGTCTGTAAAAGATAGGGTGTAGTGTATCTCATTTTTCTTTTAGGAATACCAATGGGCACTTCAAACCTGAAAGCTACCCTAATTTAATTTCATAAATGAATGAATCCCAGTAATGGTTACCTCCACTTGATCACCAACATTAATGAAAAGAGCCTCTGGAATGATTGGAACTCTACACCATTGATTGTCTTTCTGGAATTGAAGACCTTCCACTTCTTTGTCTTGCAAGAGAATGGTGATTGCTGATGCATCTGAATGTGTTTTGACCCCAAGAACAAGATCTGGCCTTGGACATTTTGGATAGAAGTTGAATCTTGCTGTCATTGTCGCTCGTTTTCTACACTGCTCTATAAAGCACTAGTTGTTCTCTAAGTTCAGCGACCGTGCCATGGCCTTTAGGACTACTTCAGTCATCATTTCCATCTTGACAGTATAATCGTGTAGAATATCTCTGTATTGTTTGTGAGCTATTTAGTTAGATTATTCTACATGCATCAAGCTTTGAGCATGCCCTTTTAATCTTTTGTGCAAGAATATAATTTGAATAATTAAATGGATCTCTTCCGATTATCTTAAACTTTTGAGATAATTGTTGATTTAATATACAGGAAACAGTCATCATGAACATGATCAATCAGTAGTTTAAATAATTGATAGTTTTCTTAAAATTGTTTTTTCTTTTGCAGATATGGTTGGTTAATACCTGAAAGCTTGGGGAGTTTCAGGCCAATACTTCAGCCTTCGCTGGTCTTCTGGATTTAGAGTAAGATATAAGCGATCACTCCAATCAAGTCTTTGTTGCTCTGAAAGGATTCTGTCATTGCCATACCCATAAAAGCCATCAACTTCCCTCGAGTATTTTCGCTTCTCTTCCATTGGAAGTGAAAAAATTCCTTTACAACTTCACGAACTTCCTCGAGGAACGAATGTGTTATCCCATGGTTTATTGCCTGAAACAACCTTAAAGAACTGTTGAGCATTTTGATCATGAAAAGGTTTATAATTAAGTGAAATAGTTTAAGACCTGAAAGCAGCCCCATGAGCTTAAAGCGGAACGAAGTTTCTGCTGCTCTTCTTGGCTGGTCAAAGAAGATGTGAGACGACAACCGGAACCGCCAGCAATGGAACATCCAAGATTCCACCCTCACCATTCTTTTGAATGTACTGTTCTGGAAGTTCTTCTCCATTGATGACAAGTTCTTGGACAGTTTTCTGTGGCAACTTGGCGTTGGTATGAGGGGCAGATTCAGCCATTTCACTATCTGAAGCAGCTGAATCAATATTAAGGTACTGTTCTGGGTGGACGAGGACAACAACAGTCTAGACTACTATGGTGTTCTTCCAAAGGGCAAAAGGGTTGTTTTTAGCTAAACTTGGATGGAGTCAAGATGGCGGAAATTGCATGCATTTAGTGAAGTTGGGTGAACTCTTGCAGTGTCGAGGCAAGTGCATGGATCTCATTCACTTTTTGTTATAAGAAAGTGATTATTAGTATATTGAAGGGGAAAATTAAGCGGACAAAGTAGCATTTTTCTCAGTTCTTTGTTGGTCTTGTAAACTATGCATGCACGGCAAGGCACCGCTAGCTGCACGGGCCTTTGAAAGTGTTGTGCATAGTCTACAGCACTATAAAAGGACAAACACATAGCCAACCAGTAGGTAACCCTTACGCAAGAAATACACACTTCAATTAATATAAACAAATATTTATATTTTGATTTTTCTTTTCAAATAACTGTAATGGGTTCATTATAATTCTTGTGAGCAGCATAACTACTTCTGGAATGGGGTTTTTAATTTTATTCAAAATTTAGACAACGACCATGCTACTCGGACCAAGAGATTTATAGCTCGTTTGGATAGTGAGATGAGATGATTTTAGATGAGTTGAATAAAATATTATTAGAATATTATTTTTTTAATATTATTATTATTATTTCGAGATTTGAAAAAATTGAATTGTTTATTATATTTTGTGTGAAAATTTGAAAAAATTATAATGATGAAATAAAATAAAATGAGATGAAATCCAAATAGGGTTTAATCGAGAAAAATGATCGACAAGTGCAAATGTATATATATTTTTTTAATTTTGTTTTTCTTTTTTAATATTATTTTTATTTTGAGATTTGAAAATTTTAAATTATTTATTATATTTTGTATAAGAGTTTGAAAAAATTGTAATGATTATATAAGAATTCTCATCTCATCTCATCTCTCAAACCAAATGAGGTGATTTCGCTTGTATTCAAATAAAATAGATACAAGGATCCTTTCGATTTTAAGTGAAATGAATACTACCATTTAGCGTAAAATATGGGATATTTTAATTGTTTTATTGAAATATCCTTACTTGTGATAGATGAATACATTATACAAAAAGACCAAGGAGGGAAAAATATTATTTAAAAAAAAAAACAACCGAATGGATATAATAGAATACTGCTAATAATTAAAAAGATAACATTACAAGCTAATGTCAGAAACTTGGAATACCTGCACGATCCAAAGCAAAAGGCCAACCATATGTTTAGAGAGCTCCAAAATGTGGCCCTAGCTCCAAATTAGGTAGCAAGACCGTCTACTTAAACATTCCCTTCCTTGTAGACATAATTGATACTAAAATGGAAAACATTTTTTAAATGTAAAACATGATCCAACATATCAACATAAATCTAAGGGGATTGAGAAGTATTATTAAACCAATTCACAACAAGAAGAGAATCCGATTCCACAATGAGGTCTCGAATACTAAAGCTGTCAATTCTGTGAAAATGTTAGTACTCATACCAAGATAACAGGAAAAACCAACAGTAATGGAGCAATTATAAGACCGAACGATGCCCTCACAACTTGCGGGCACAAGATTAACTTCAGAAACACAATCAATATTGAGTTTAAGGGACCCTTACGAGAGGGCAACCAATTGATAAGGAAAAGTCTCTTAGTCCAAATGTTGGAAGGGGGGAATGTGGAGATCAACAATGACAAAAGCATTGGAAAAGGATGTAAGAGGACGAGGCTTGATGAGGGAATTCAAATCTCTATGTCATCTACTGATCTTATGGATAATAGTGGATGAATGGGTATATGAGTCTTCAAAACAAGTTTTATTTCTGGCTAACCAAATCTCCCAAAAGAAGAGAGATGGTAGCAGCTGATTAAGTAAATGGAATTGGTCTGTGCCTTTAAAAAAAATTCACCACTGAGAGGCATTTTGTTTCCAATTGTGAGAGGCGATACTAGTGAAGCCAGAAACATTGAAAAAATGATGCCAAACCTCTTTAATAACTCACCTGTGACTGTGAGGTGCTAGAAGACAGAAAACCAAAAGGTGCTCTTGGTGCAATGGTGCTAGTGTGATGAACAACATGTAGTTGGACGTATCTTACATGGATCTTTGTGCTTAATGAACCCGATGTGGCTCATTTCATTGTCCCATAACCTCTATGGATTCAGGTAGTTGGATGCATATGAAATGATATATGGTTCACATCCCATTCGATTTAGTCTTGTTTACTTGGTCTTGGTTGGCTGGTCATCAAGGTATATCTAATCATTGGTGAGATCTCATTTTGGTCATCATGTGTGAGATATGTAATGTTCACACACACAGATCTTCTTTGCAATTTAATCGAAATTTTAAAGAGCATATTTTAAAAATGACTAATGTTACATATAATCGTAGATTGTGTAAATATTATACAGTCGTTTTAAAAAAGAGTGAATTTATTATTGAAAAATTAAATTTTTTTATGTGAATCTCGTATTTATTTATTTTTTTTAAAATAATTATACGATACTTATAAACTCACGACTACAATTATCAAAAAAATTTTTTTTTTTTGGGCAACTATTTCCCATTTCGTGTCAATAAAATTGTTGAGAATGACATTTTGTATGAAGAAAGAAAAAGAAAAAACAAGACAAGGAAAAGAAAAAGAGAAACTGCAGTTGTGTCGTGGGCCCAGCTATCGTAACCCATGAAGCAAAATGTTGAAAGAAACCATTTTTCAATCAAATCCAAGCCACAAACGACCTCTTGCGTGGCCTACTCCAGTCCTCGCGAACGAAATGCTAGCTCTTTCTTCTTCCTCTTCCTCTTCCTCTTCGTCTACGTCTCTCCCCGCCCAATATTAGTAGGTCAAAATTGCGCAGCACCCTCATACCTTCTCCATTTCTTTCCTTCGTAAAGAAAATGGCGAAGTTTACACCTTTGGCCGAGAACTTTCGCTCTCTTCCTCACAACAACACTATCTCAAGAGGTCCAGTCTTCAACGCCTCCGTACTCAAACTCCACCTCTTGCATTCTCCTCCTTCTAGGCGCCGCTTGAACTTTCGGGTCTTTTGTAGCATCCAAGAGAAAGAAACTGCCCCCAAAAGCGAAAGAGTTGCAGGGGTGCTGACCGGACTCCGCGTTAATGAATTGGAGCAATTGAGTTCTGAGGGAGAAACGGGCCCCCAGAGCGGGTCCGGGGAAGTGGCCTTTGATTGGAAATCGCTGCCATGGAAGAATATTCCTGATAGGTATAAGCTCATCGGGACGACGTCGTTGGCCTTCGTTATTTGCAATATGGATAAGGTAGTTTCATTTTCTTTTATATTTTCTCTTTAATCTAAGAAAATAAGGTAGTTGATTTCCTATAGTGTGTTTTCCTTCCTTCTCTGATGCCATTGATCAATGTTAAACATTGACATAAATTATGGGTGAGACCTAAGGAAGTCGTGTGCAGTCAGTTTTCGCTTCTCTTTTCGTTATTGTTGCTATCCATTCCTTCAAATTTGTTTGGTGTAAACATGGTTGGCCTGACAATATAATTATGAATAGGTGCTTGAGTTTCAGTGTGTCCTGTTAACACGATAAATACCCAAATCATTTTTGTTTGATGGGCAACAATTTTTATCTTAGAAAGAGATGATGAAAACCATGTTGCTCAAATAGTTATTGGGTCCTATGTTTGTGAAATTTCATCGAATTCTTTTTGTTTGCTATTTGCTGAGCAGGTGAACTTGAGTATTGCTATAATTCCAATGTCACACCAGTTTGGATGGAATTCATCAGTGGCAGGATTGGTACAGTCATCATTCTTTTGGGGCTATGCATTGAGCCAGTTGCCTGGGGGGTGGCTTGCAAAGATATTTGGTGGGAGGTTAGATTCTTACCTTTGTCTATAATATGGGATGATTAATTTGGAGCACGCTGTTGATTAACTAGGATCACTTGACTTAGTAGTAAACTACCTCCCACATTGCAATGATGCACAGCCTACCAAAGGATATCGTACATGTCAGCAAGGAAAAATACTATCCATTTTTAAACATCTATTTAAGCATCAAATAAGCCTTGGTCCTTGAAGGTGTTCTAGGTTAGAAAGGAAATTAAGAGGCAAAGTTGAGATTTTGGACAAACCTCGTCAATTTGATCTGGTTGAGTGGGAATTGATGAAGCAGATTGGTTCAAGTCTATTATTTGGTTGCATCTAAATAAACTCATGCAGTAAAATAATAATAAAAATATTTCTTTACTTGGTAAAATTAAGGTCTATTTTTTGGTTATTTCTTGTAAAAGCATCATTGACTAGCTACAATTTTGACTAGTGTTTACAACTGCACTTAAATCATGTAGTGCTAGATCTCTTCCACAATTCTCCACCAATACCTGTAGGAGTTTTCTTTTCACTTAACCATCAACCCTAATTTACTCCTATAGGCATAGCTTGGACAATTATCCTTATATATATAAAAAAAATGCTTGGAAAACTATCCTCAGCTGTGACAACATACTTTATTTCAGTTACAATTTTCCTGTAAACCAGTGTTTGTAAATTTCATTTCAACATTCCAGAGCTTAATAGCCGTGCTTGAGCATAATGCACTGCACCTCTAATGATGAGGACCATCTAGAGCAGAAACTCAAGAGGGATTAAACGTTTAATGTGCATAAAAGAAAGACAATAAAAATCCTCTATTGTCTTTCTATGATCCCTTTCCATAATGGAGTCTGATCCCAGCTCCAAATTAAAACAATTAAATCTATTAAATTGTAGTTTTTATATCTATTAAATTATAAACAATACATTCTAAAGAATTCTTCTTTTAATATGAGATATAACTGAAACCACACTAAAAGTAACTAACGAACGGAATGGTACCTAACAATCAATCATGTTGTTTAATACTAGATATGATTTATAGATGTCACACCCACCAGATAATATGTCATGTTTGTTTTGAGGCATATAAGATGGTGTTATATTTTGGTCATGCTCACCTGATTTTTCCTTTTCCTGGTTCAGAAAAGTTCTTAAGTTTGGGGTATTGACATGGTCAGTGGCTACAGCGCTTGTTCCTATGCTTGCTGGATTATTACCCGGATTAATCTTGTCAAGAATATTGGTATATAAGTCCCTTCTAAATCTTTTATTCTACACTTTTAGTTTTTCAATCCGACCTGGCTAAGTTTTTTCTTTACTTTGCATGTTTTTGTAGTGTGTTTTTCTTATATGCATGAACAATTCTGTATTACTTAAAAGGTCCAAGTTCCAAGTTCACCATCTATATTGTCTTTGCCCATGCATTATAGACATGATAGTGTAGTCACCCCCCCCTCCCGCAGCTCTCTCTCCCTCTCTCTCTCTCATGCCCATAATGTTGATTTTTTATTATATGACTAACTGACTTAGAATTTCTCTTCCTCTTTATATCTAGGTTGGAATAGGTGAAGGCGTTTCCCCTTCAGCTGCAACGGATCTTATCGCCAGGCATTTATGACATCCAAATTAGTCCAGAAGCATGTTTATCTGATAAATGATTTTACAATTATCTCTTGTTCTTGCTAAAATTTGATTTATTTGTTTATTTTCTTATTAGTTTTTGGAAATTCCTTTTCTCTATCACAGGCTATCACTGCTAATTATCTGATTAAGGTCATCACTAATAAGCACATTTGAGTCTACTTATTATAAAAGAGGTCTTATAAAATTTGGGGTGAACTTTGTTGGAAACTAGACAAGAATTTGGATAGTTAGTAACATCTAGTTTCTTGGCTTAATATCTGGTTTTAACTTTTTGCAATTATCTGTGATGTTAAACTGGTGGTTTGTTTGGCCTTTTTTGTTGCTGGTGATTTAGTATTGATGATGTCTTATACTATCAAAATTATTCTTTTCTATAATGTAACTTGATTGGCATCGTCCAAATCATTTGCAGGTCAATACCATTGTCAGAGCGGTCACGGGCTGTAGCATTTGTTTTTGGTGGTCTGAGTGTTGGAAGTGTTACAGGGTATGTTTCAATAAAACACTTCTAAAATATGTAAGAAATCATCTCTATATTTAAGTAAATATTTGCTAATTGGCATAAAACACAAAACTTGACAGCATCAGCATTCTTATCACTGACAACTGAGATTGTAGCCACTAAAATGTATGATTTCATTTGAAATGACATTGTAAGGCTGTTTGGTAGTAGATTGTTCTATAGATTGTAAACCATTAATGTTCCTTGTTTCTTTTCACATACTAGTAGTTTATATATAGAATCATCATAGATGGAGAAGCCCAGTAGTGGAAACTTTTAGTTCCTGCCCTACTTCCACATGATATAAATGTAGTATACACGTAATAATCTTACATCAGCTGTTGATGGCTCCTGTCTGTCTACTGTGGTGCATCTGGAGGGAATATTTTGAAGATTGTGAGTAAATTGGATGAACTGGAAACCTTTTTCGATGAAGCTTTGATTCTTTGGGCTATATTGCTATAGATTTTAATGGACTAAGTCTCCATGACAACCTTGTATCAGTTTCAAACTCAAAGTAAGCGTTTTTCTTGTATATGACCCGACTACCCAGGCTATGCCTATTTTTTTATTATTAATAAAACAATTAAGTTGTAAAAAAAAATCTTACATCAACTGTCAGTTAAGACTTCTCCTGTGCCAGCAAAACATAGGCATGCTGTTATTCCCTTAGATTCTTTTAGGTTTGCCAAGTGTAGCAAACTTACATATTCCTTGGTCACTCTTATTTTAAGTTAATTGAGTGTATAGTGTTGTTTATTGGTTATTCTAACATAGGAAAAACATGCAGGCTTCTTTTTGCTCCTCCCCTTATCCAGAATTTTGGTTGGGAATCTGTTTTTTACATGTTTGGCATTCTTGGGCTTGCCTGGTAAGTACCTGATTCTGATTTAGCGTAAAGAACTTATCAGTTGTGCTTTCAACCAAGTAATCTTTGTTTGTTTGAAAGACAAGAACTTTCTCTTTGAAGATAGAGGATGTTCGCTGAGAGGAATTAGAGAGTTTTTCTTTCAAACTTTATGTCTTTCGGCGAATGTTCTTGTTTTGAATGGGGACAATTTTCATGATTTTCTTTTAGCTTCTACTAGTTCTTAGCTTGTATTTAGGTGTTTTCTCTTGTATACTTCCTGTGTATTTGGGCTATGCTTATTTATTGGCTGCAATAAAAATTTTTATTACTTCTAAAAAAAAAAGAAATTTCTCTTGGTTAAACTATTTTTTTAGGTTTTCTTTAATATGTTGATTTGACTAAAGTGTGATTTTTTTTCTACTTGCCAAACAACTATGAAGGTTTTTGGGGTTTCAATATTTCGAAGACCAAAAAGCTTCATTCACTGCTGAATCCGTTTCATGTGAGCACCTGATCCTTTTTTGGATTTATTTATTCTTTCTCCTTATTTGAGCAATTCTGAGTCTCTCTCTCTCTCTCTCTCTCTCTCTCTCTCTCTCTCTCTATCCATTTTTTAAATATCTGACAGTGTCCCCGCCTGGCTCTACGACACAAACATGGAATACGACTCTTAATGAGTTGGGTGGCTCATTGAAGGTACATTTTTGTTGTTATTCTTGGGTTTTTTGGTGGTTTGATTCTTTCTGGGGGAGTGAGGGAAACGGGATATGGGGTACTCAAGAGGTTAGGGATGTGTTCTGTGTGAACATATTATGCTTGCCCTGGGTTGGTGGCTTAAATAACTTGGCTAATGACGACTGTCTCAATTAGCATTTTCAGCACATTCCTCAAATAGTGAGAGTTGTTGGCTGATCTGCTATTGGAGATGATTGACTATTACATTTCACTCGGTGTATTTTAGGGTTAGAATTCTGCCATTTAAAATGTTAGAGAGTAAACATGATGAACTATATGCATTCTTGGCTGCTGTCTAAAACTTGGTTATCCAGCCCTTTGAATAGACTGGCATTGACGTCGTCCAAAACTTATGCAAACAGTATTTTAGATTGTTCAGTCAAATTAGTGCCTTGGGTCATGCTTTCCCATTAACGAGGCCTATATTTGCTTTTACAAAGAATATTTCTTTATGAATTCTCATGCTTTTGCTTGTATGAAGAAAAATAATCAAAGTCTTAGTTCGTACATTGTGTTAGCTTTTATTTTATTGTTTTAGCACCTATTATATCTTTTTGTGAGCTCTTATGGTGTTACCCTTGGTTTTCTGACTGGATCTTCTATACTAGGAAGTACCATGGAAGGCATTTTTTCAAAGTCGAGCTGTATGGGCGATGATATATACTCATTTTTGTGGAAGTTGGGGTCACTATACTTGTCTGTCGTGGCTTCCTACATACTTCAGGTGTTTTTGTGGGTCTTTGCTGGATTATCAGTATTACATTTGGCTATTTCCAGGATGAGTGCTCTGAGACTCTTGCATCAGCTTATCTGTCACTTTCATTACTTCCATCAAACATTGGTTATCCTTGATATAATTGTCAAATAATTGTTTTAAATAAATTCTAAAAGATTTCATATTGCACTATAACATATAAAAGCAAAAATGCTAGATAATTTTTTGCTTGTCTAAGCTGTTGAGTTCCCTCGTATGTTACACAGACTAGGGTCTGGGTATGCATCCAACTGTTGGTTTCTTTGGTTTCCCAAGTACTTTCTACCAATCTGGAGTGTCCGAAGTACCATTGCCAAACCTTACTCATGTCAGGTTGTGTTGACATGTGAACTGCAGGATGGTGCGAAGGGTCACACAACTAAGCTTCAGTTTAAGGACATGATTCATCCTTAATTAAGATTAGTTGGAAATTCGCATGCCAAAGTTGCTGGCTGTCAGCATCAATAATCTACTTTATTACACCCTTCTGCCTAAATTATTATTTGTTCTCTCTCTCTCTCTCTCTCTCTCTCTCTCTCTCTCTCTCCCTTTTGGTGGGTGGTGGGGGTTTTTTATACCTCTTTCTTTCTTAGTCACCCGATTACTTAAATCCTGGAAGATACTATCCAAGTTATCTGAAATCATATAGAGGAAGTCCGGCTAACTTAGATTGGCTTGAAAAGAATAATTTTTAATGAGTAAAGGAAATTTGATAAGTGGTTTGGAAAGAATAATGAGTTCTTTAACTTTGTAATTTACATTTTAACAGGAACTTTTTTGGGATTTCTGCCAAATTATAATCAGACCTGCTGGAATGATGAAAATAGCATACAAGACATCCTCCATAAATGCTGAAGGGCTTTTTTTAAAGTACACAAACATTCTCAGCAAGCAGGGTAGTCCAAAATGCGTTTTGGTCATCCGTCTTTTGTTACTCCTTTTCTCTTAGCTGGGAAATATTTATGAGTCCCATGCAAACACACCTCAAACTTTGCCCAGGTTTTCATTGTTTGGAAAATAAATTGATCCTAAGACTTATCCCAATCTTGCCCCACCCTAACTGCCTGAGCCAAAGCCAAAGGGCTGCCTTTGGTCTTCTATTATTCTATAATTTTTATACTCTTATTTCTGTTTTAAGATTCTTAAGTTGGTATTTGATAATTTCTTGTACCTTTATCACCCTGATGAAGTGTCGATGAATAACTCTTCTGATAGGATTAGGTTCTGATATATTTTGCCACATTTTTTTTTCTTTTCTTTGTCTTAAATTTTTTATTTATATAATCTAAAAGAATCTAAGTTACAGTTTCATTCTATGCAGTGAGGAGCTGAACCTAAATTTGGCAGAAGCTGCTTGGGTAAGCCTAATATATATATGCTTTCTTATTCTTCTTGGACATTTGTCTGAACATTTATTGCAAAAAAGGTTCTTATTTCAAGTGAGATTGGTAAATAATATACCAGATACCATGTAATGAATATGAATTTTACTAGAAGCTAAAACATCACCCTTTTTAGCATGTGGATCCCCATAATGATAAAATATTCTTCAGGAAAATTCTTGGATTTGCTTCTGCTGCTCTGAAGTTGGGATTACTGTTTAATTCAGGCTAGTATGGTAACTGAAACCATTGATCTCTTCTTTGAGCAGGGTGCAAAATGATTGACAAAAATTGTTTTGCTTACGATAATACTGGTGCAAAATAAACCTTCTATAACCTTCCAATGAAATGCAACTCACAGACTTTGATAACCTAAAAAATACTTGTATTTCACGAGATCAAATGCGTTGGAAAAATGATCCAATTTCTAATATGTTTGAACATTTTTTCTGTGAACTTATGGTGCCACATGCTGTTACACATGGAGCACCATTTTCAGAAAATAATAAGCAATCATGCAGAGGGTATGCCCCTCAGGGCAGAGGGAGAGAAAAACTAGTCAAACCAGGAGGATAAGGATTTACGTGATTTTGAATTTTATATTCATATTTGGTTATAGGTCAATTTTTTCTGACGAAGAATTAGTTTAGTGCACTCACTCATCCTCTGAACTCAGTTTAAAACACCAGTCTACACATTTTAAATTTAGTTATTCTCTCAGAATATTTATATATGATCAAATGACAAGTTTATTAAAAGAAAGTCGGTGTCCCTCACATAGGTGAAAGGAGTCCAACACAATCATGTGCTCATCAGGAAATACAAGAAATCTGTCATAACTCATCTTCCAAAATACCACCTCGTGAGATTTAACTGTGGTAGTTGTATGCTTCCCACGGTATCATAAATGTCTGCCTTATGGGACAAAGGTGGGCATGTCGGACCTTTTACTCAGTACACTTTGTTTTGGATGTGCTCATGAGATTATCACAAATAATTTGGTTGATGGTCCCAATGGTTCGCTGATAAATTGTAGATTTGGAATGTTCACAGTTATAGCCATTATAGATAATGTCATGTTTCTATTAACAATGTACCATAAGCATGTTATTTATTCGCATAATATCCTCCCAGCTTTGAATAAGCATTTCCCTATTAAATTATGAAACTTTCAAGATATCATTTATTTGATTTTTGATTGAAAGTATAAGCTGTTTGAGCAACCAAGCATTTCATGGAGAATTTGTTTTTGCCTACATACTACATTTCAGGTTTCTATCCTTCCTCCACTGGCTTCGATCTTTGTTACAAGCATTGCGGCACAATTTGCTGACCATTTGATTGCGAATGGAGTGGAAGTCACCATGGTAAGCTGTACACTGAACTGTTGCTTCTTTGCCCCTGTAATGATCATGATCATATTGGAAGAAGTCAAATTACCTTTTTTGGCTGAAAATGAAAAAAAAAATAAAAAAATCTGGTAGATTGATATGTATGCTCTTGTTTAGTTACTAATCTAATTGGTGCTTCAAATGTGAACTTTGTTTTTGAGTTGTTGCATGATAATTTATTGAGCTCCTGATATTAGGAAAATGCTAAATCCTCAGGAAAAAATGGCTGGGAATTAAGCATCATGTGAGATAGGAACCTATAGGGTCTCTAAGCCGGTTGTGGCTGTGGAACACTTCGTTTAACAAAACTTTCATGCTTATATCAAATTTTTTTTGTCTTCTGAAAGGAAAATTCTTAACACTTCTGATTTAGTTACGTTTCGATCATGTAGGTACGAAAGATTTGCCAATCAATTGCCTTTCTGGCGCCTGCAATTTGCATGACTCTGTCATCCCTGGATCTAGGATTGCCACCTTGGGAAATGGTGGGAATTCTCACTAGTGGCTTAGCCCTATCAAGCTTTGCCCTGTCAGGTATTTGGAAACCAACTTTTTAGTACTTTGATTGGATAGAGCAGTATATATTGGAGATAAATGACTTATAAACTGCTTATCCAATTACTCAATTAATTTGCAGGACTTTACTGTACCCATCAAGATATGTCACCTGAATATGCGAGTATATTGTTGGTATGCAATATTATGAAAATTGTAAATTTCAAATTTCCATAATTTATAGTCATCTTTTGATTAGTGTCCAGATATTATCTAGTTAAAAATCTCATGCTCCTCTGCCCAACTCAATCTCCACGCAGAATATGGTTCTTCTACTATCTGTGCTTTTTACCCATGGAATATTACCATCAAAATTTGTTGAATTAATGGTATACATCCTCCTATAAAGGAAATAGGTTTCTTTCCCTCTTTTTTGGGTGCAGAAAAGGACATGACTTTGTTTATGATTTAACGAAATGCATTTAGTGTTAGAAGTTATTAATCTCTTTCTTTCAGCTGGTCACATCTTAATGGAACATTGCTTTTATCACCAAGTTTCAATTTTCTTGTTCACAGAGTCTGCGATAATCATCAGTTTGTAATTGAGCATGATATGGCCATGGCTAAATGGCTATACAAAAAGCATGATGAAATACTTATGGATGATTATCTTTGAAGTTTGTTGAATTTCCATCCTAGTTTTAGCTTTCCTAGATTGAACTCTTGTTCAAAAACATATTTTCATTTTCAGGGGGTTCTGGGTAAGCTGGTATCTAACTCCCTGATTACTTTTTAATCTCATGCACAATGGGCCAAAAGCATAGTGCTTGATGCTGTACAATGCCTGTGCTTGCTCTTAAAATTGAAGCTTTGCTTAATTTTGCAGCCTACTTAGGATATATATAAATATGTGTGTGTGTGTGTGTGTGTTTTTTTTTATCAATTTTGGAAGATATGAATAGTTAGATTCCTGAAATTTTTCCATGCAGGGTATTACCAACACTGTTGGGGCTGTACCTGGTATTGTAGGGGTAGCCCTTACCGGTTACCTTCTTGATTCAACTCATTCATGGAGTGTAAGCTTCAACATACTGCCTTTCTAGTTCTCTTTCTCTCTCTCTCTAAAACTCTTAATCTTAATTTCATTTTATAATTGTGGTTTGTATTGTCCAGATGTCATTATTTGCACCATCAATCTTCTTCTACTTGACCGGTACGGTTGTATGGTTGATGTTCGCCAGCAGTAAGCCTCAAACCTTTTCCAAGAGAGATTGACCTTGTTTATGTTCTCTGGATATATCATTCTTTATGAAGCATCCAAATTGAAGTCATTCAGGCTCAATGCAATATTAATTTTTTAAACAGCATTGAGGTGATACAGGTTCAGCCACTGATTGTGTCAACTTAGATGTACAAGTACATAGGAAACATGTGTATATCCCCACTGTCTTTTGTTCAGTCACATGTAACAGCGTTGTATATTTTGGAATTCTTTGGTTGGCCACCAAAGCGATGTAATGAACATGTATTTTCATCCAGAAGAAATTTTGTTGTAAGAATCTCTGGACGTTTTCCATGCCTATCCTTCTATTGGCTGCTGGTACGTCCTTGAGCAAGTACTACTCTCTGTCTCTCTCTCTCTCTCTCTAGGAAAAATCACATTTACTCCCCAACCATCAAACGATCAAAACTGTCACTTTACCTCAAATATCACCATTCATTTTGAAACTATTTTCCTTTTTTAACATCTAGCCTTCAAAATCTTGTCACATCACCTTTTTTTTTTGGGTTAATCGATCTTCATGAAACTTATATTTTAAATTGGGTGTAAAGTGACAACTCGGTGACTTTAGTGATAATGTTGTGATTTCCTATCTATTTGACTATGATCGAAACTTACACCCTGAACAATAAAAAAATGAAAAATAAAGAAAACACATCGGGATTTTCTAACAAGAAAGAAAAGATTTGATATTGATTGACTGTAGTTTGTAAGAAAGAGCAGATGAAATATACCTCACTAAAAAAAAAAAAAAGAATGAAATCATTGCCTTGATCTTCTCCCTTTTATTTGGTTACTAGATGGAACCAAGTTTAGTTCCATCTAGCAACCTCCTACCTGCAAGCTGGGAGAACAACACTTGGTATGTGAGCAAATACAATAGAGAAAGGAGCTACCTTTATTGGGGTTGATGAATTTACATATATAGGCTCCAAAGGAGGTATGTCTCCAGATGAATTTACACTTAAAATGTTTCCATTTAGCAGCATGGTTTGGCTGTGTAAATTCTCATCTTTTGCTGTCAGATGGTATTCCTCTCTTGCAGTTTCACTTATATCAGGTCGAATCAGCTGAACAAGATTTGTTTTATGAGATCTGTGCTTTTGATGCAAACTCCAAGTACTATTGAAGGCTACTTTGGCCTGGATGGTGGTGCTGTTGTCTAGGTTGATTAATAATAATACTATCCCTTTCTGCATGATGAAGAACCTCATTCTGATTAGATCACAGACAGAGCATACACACCTATTTTGAGAATTTAATATGGATGCAGCTTACAGAATATTTTGCACAGTGAGCATAGGCACGTATCTTCTTTGTCCCAGAAAAGCTTGTTGACAGAACCTTGTTTCCCATTAATCGGTGCCAAAGAAGAGCACTGGAGTGAAGAAAGCAGAGTATCAGATTCATTGCTCAGTAGTTTTTCTTATTTTTTTAAAATAATTTTTCTCATTAGTTATGATTACTGAAAATGGGAATAACGATGGTGTAAAGCCAAACAACATAAAACGATGAGAGTTGCAACAAAGTTTAATCCTACTTCTGCATCATGATGATTTATGATGATGCTCTAGTATCAAGTAGTTTCAAGAATCTACGTTACAGCTTGAGGAACTCCCAAGCAAAAACGTAAATTC
Organism: Juglans regia; assembly: GCF_001411555.2. Classification (NCBI taxonomy): domain Eukaryota; kingdom Viridiplantae; phylum Streptophyta; class Magnoliopsida; order Fagales; family Juglandaceae; genus Juglans; species Juglans regia. Next base: position 34,165,790 of record NC_049910.1, read on the forward strand.
AAAAAAAAAAAAAAAAAAGAAAGAAAAATATTGTAGATGATATTAAATTTAAGGTTTCAGATTCTGTTGATTTGGAGTCTGTCATGTTAGGGTTGAAAAAACTCTAACCTGTAGTAGTCGGGGTTTGGTTCGAAGGTGGTGGTGTTGAGTAAACCATAGTTTCCACCAATCAAGGTCTGTCTGCAGTAAGTTTTTGTGTCATGAGCCGATGCCATTCCAAGCTGATCCAAATACCTTATTATTGCATCCAAAATAACATTATTTAAGCTAGAATCGATAAGAGAACCTAATACTTTAATTGTCGAGTGTAGCCAAGTTACCAGAAACTAAACACAAATGCATTTGTGACAAGATTATGGCCACTGTTGTAAGCCCCTCCTGACTCACCAACCCATGCGGTTGCTGAAGTTGCAGAACTCTTGAGGATTTTATGGAGACTCCTAAATGTATCAGCCTCACCATCAAGATAGGATGGGTTAAGAATCTTTTCAACAAGGTGCGTATCAACTCCTGTAATTTCATGTAATCTATTAGAGGGACTCAGAACTGAAATAAGTGTCAAAAATCAGTTTGCTCAACCCAAGATACCTGGCCCCAAATTATATATATGGTGGGACACAACATCCAAAGATTTGGTCGTCTTATCTATGAATTCTTGAAACCAGTTTGCATCAAAGAAGCCTCCAGGTGCTATGATTAGTGGCTTAGGTTCGATCTCCTCGTAAATGTTTTGGACTATGCTTTGCAAAGCAATAGTGTCCAAGGCATACTGATCTGCTGCAATTCTTGTGCCGACTCCATTCCCTGACAACTCATTTCCTGAACAGCAAAGAGATGCATTTTTTCTCCATAAATGACTGGCAGAAAAGGTACAAAGGACAATTTCATGATTAGAATTAAACCTGGAAGATTTTGAGTGAAGAAATGCAGAATACCAAACAGAATCCAAAATATGATTTCATAACATCATATTATGTCAACAACGAATGGAGTTTTTTTTATTTTTGGTGTAGTTTTAAGATCTTGCATGGAGTTTGTAGGATGAGAAAGTGTTTTTGAAGATGGACTTGGCATATTAATGTAGCAATAACAAGAAATATTTTTCTTACCCAGCTCCCAACCATGAATAGTGTAGTTCTTTCTGACAGTATAACGGATGAAAGATTCAGCATTTGTATAGTTCCAATCTCCCCCGGCAGACCCATCAGAATTTATAGATCGTCCGTTAAGAGCGTTTAACCCGAAAACAATCTTAGCCCTGAAATAAAACCATGAAATCTTTAGGCAGTTTCACACTAGTAGGCAGAGATTAACTTATCATGGTAAACAAGAAAGAAAACTCTTGTTACCCGGCTTTCTCGAAAAGGGTGTTTAATTCATCCCATCTATGCATGGGTAAGCAACCTTGAGTGAAACCAAACATCTCTGAAGTATTTTTAACAAAAGGAATACAAGGTTGCTGATTATCTTCAGTACCATATATGACCTTATCTTGCAAACTGCCACCTAGTCTAAGTTTCAAGGGGGAAAAGGCTGCAGCAAGATTGGAAGGAAAGTTTTAGATTCCAATAGAACTATTAGAGAAAACAAATGAGTATGCCATGAAGAAAAATCATGTGATAAATTAAAATCTCCAAATGTTTAGGTGTTCTCACCTTTTATGGCATTTAACAGAATATTGTTGCCAAGATCCTGCACACGACATGCAAACACCATCACCAATTTGACAGAGTTTCCTTTTTCATATTGAATAGGAACAGGCTTTCAGCTCAAACGAAAACTGTAAATTTCTGCATTACATATTTATAGTGGTCAACTAAAAGTGCATCATTTTTCAAAAATTTCTTGATATAAATTCCTCCAGAAAAGAAATGGTTGTGTTGTATTAAAAAAACTTCCTGAACTACATCGAGCCCACCAACCGAACATAATTTAAAATACAGAAAAACATGATGAGAATTTAATAGAAACCGATGAAAAAGCAAAAACAATATGACTACTCATTAAAACTGATGCAGGAAGAGAAAGGAAGACAAGTAAATCCGAAAAAGTGAAAAACGAATCAACCGCATCAAATGGCCAAGAAATGTGGTTGGAACATGTATGCGGGTATGCCTCATATCAAACAATTACACAGAGAAACACTACCAATGCAGCAGCTGCAGCAGCAACAGCAACAACAAATTAGAGAAGAAACAGAGAGATATTACCATGAAGGCCTGGTATTCATTGCAACTATCAATCATCATACTTTCCTCATAAATACTCGTTATGTTATTAACAAGTGTATACATTGCAGAAACATACCAGATTGAGGAGAGAAACACGACCCCAGCTGCATGTTCCATAGTCGCATTTCTCAGGAGGCCACCAATCCAAGGTTGCACAAACAAAATCATCATCAATCCTCCCAATGGCTGCTTTCCCATCAATGAAAACAGTCCCCTCTCCACCCTTGGCACCCTGCGAGTATACGGAAATGAAGCCGTAGCTAAACAGATACATCCAGAGGCACATCCCCATAACCCAAATCTGACAACCCATTTTCCTTTCAGATTATATAAAAAAGTTTCAACCTCTGTGTCGCTGAAAAAGTATAAATGGCCGAGGCTGCCATGAATATATATATATGTAGGATGCGAAACCGCTAGTGACTCGTGAGCCTGCTAATGGGGGGACCACAAGTGTTCTATAAAAGAGAGAGAGAGAAGATGATTAATACTTGATATTTGCAAGACATAGGCGCATGACCACAAATACAAGACTTGATCGACATTGCAAGACAGCCGCATTACTTCTTAATAACTCAACTACAGTCATGCCATTCTTTAACGCTAGGAAATAATAATTGAAGTTTTTCACCCTTTTTTCTTTTCTCTCTCACCTTTTGGATTTTTCCGCGGAAAAACTATTGCTTTATAACTTTGCAGCTCAGAATAACGTGACGATTCTTGCAAGCAACTTGCCAGTGGGCCATGATTTTTTTTTTGTGCTTTGTTTGAGGACAACAGCGGGAAGTACTTTATAGTACTGCTCCCGTTTTTGTTCAATATCTATATATATATAGAATCTATATAGATTCTACCTGTGTCTGTGAGAGTTAGAGTGCGGTCCAATCAGTGCTCCGGGGAGGCTAACCGGATCTGCAATCCAATTTATGGGGTTGCCATCTACTCTCTTTAACTTCTGTGATCAGGGTAGGGCTTGGGTCCAGAGCTAAGAATATACGTTAACTAATGCTTATTCCAACTCTTTATTCTCAAAAAGAAGAAAAACTTTGCTCTTGTGCACATCAAAACTAGAGGGTTATCTTCTTCCATGAAAGTACAGCAAGAACGTCCTCCCTAGCCTATGGCATGCAACATATTTTCTATAATTTTCTAAGATATAAAAGTATATAAATAATTCATAGCACATGCATGAGCATCTCAAGTGCAACTGTGACTCATTGTATAGGAAAAGTACTATAGGAGAGAATAATTCAGACTTCACAATTCTTTCAGGTCAAATATTCTTTTACTGCATAATTTAACCTAGAAGGACCAATAACTCCATTACTTGAAATATTTTATGACATGACCGGTCAAAGATTTAGTACTTGGTTTATCATATCATAGGATAAAGATACAGCATAGCTACAACATCGATGTAAAAAAACAAGGTTTTCTCTCTCAAATCAACACACAGAATTTGGTTCTTGGTCTGTTGTTTGATGTCTCCAACTGCTATGAAATTGTAATATTGAGATCCGAAGCAAGCATCCTTGTCTCGATGAGTTTGAGAGGGATATCAAAGCGACTTTCTATCCGAAGACAACTACTATGACCTAATCCATTCAATTCAATGTTAGTTGCGAAATGTCTTCTATTTGGTAAGATTTAGTTGTTCTAACCTAACACTTTTTTTTTCCCTGGTCTGGATGATGTCGTCGGCTGTCACCCATAATCCAAAGATCATGTAACAAAATTCCACCTATCAATACGTATGATGTACCCAATATTCTAAAGAAGAGAAAGTCCAAAGCCAAGCAGCAACATGCAGATCACGCCATAGGTATGATGGTGATGATGGGACGTTAAATTATTTGAACTAGGACTGCAATGGCACCAAAACGGTGCCTTTTGCGTGAACGGGGGCGCCTTAATGGAAATGAGAATTAATTGAGTAGTGACAACATTGAATGTCATAGTCAATATTATTATTATTGTCATTATTATTATTATTATTATAATTATAGGAAAGCAATATGCATTAATAACAGAAGTATTACAAAGAGTATGCAAGTCTAGGCTACATTACCTAACCTGGGAACAAGTTGAACTTTGCACACACTAAACAACTTGATATCATTAGTCTTTGGGTTTCTTTAAGCAGATTCCCTAGCATTGAAAAAGAACTGGCAGTAGCTGCTTGTAGCTCTTTGATCATCACCAAGCAATCATTTTCAAGAATAATTTGAGAAATACCACTATGCATGCAAAATTGAAGTCCTTTGAACATAGATAAGAATTCAATTGTTTTCAGCATCAGCAACTTCATTTTCAGCTTTACTAACTGTCATAACAAGTTAACAACATCACATTTCTCATCTCTGAGTATCGCCCCCACCCTTGCTTTATGTTGTTTAAAGAATATAGTTCCATCGACATTACATTTGAGGAAACCATGAGGAGGAGGCTTCCAATTGCAGTGTGTCTTAGGGTTTGGGTTAGGTATAGTCACCAACTCCTTGTGAAATTTCTGCAAAGACAATGTATGAGCTATCACATATATGGGTTCATAAAATGTATTTTCATGTATCATTTTGTTTCTTCTAAACCAAAAACCACAGGCAATTAAAAAGAAAATGATCAAGTCATCCATTGGCCCCTTCTCTTTCAACATCAAAACTAAGTCTAGGAGGCTTTGATGTTCTTGACTGTCTTGCAGTATAGGCAAATTATAACTCTTCCAGATTTGTTTTATTGTAGGAAAATAGATAAGAGCATGTGGAAGATCCTCTTGCTCACCTTTGCAAAAACAGCATGTGGTATCAACTTCAACATGTTTCTGCCTTAGATTGTGTTGAGTGGATAAATAGTTTTTGCAAGCCCTTCACGCAAATATCTTAAACTTATGGGGAACTTTCATATTTCACAACACTTTCCGCAACGAGTTCTGTAGGTTAAGAGAAGAACTTTCACCTACACTTTCCTCACATCTTCTTTTAAAGAATCTATATGCACTATTGACACTAAATCTCCCATTATTATCCTGGCCCCATATCCATTTGTCTCCATTACCACCTGGGTAGATTATAATATTTAGAATATCAGTAGCTGTATTTGGATTGAAAAGAGCTCTAACTTTATGCACATTCCACCAATGTGTATTATTATCAATGAGAGAATCAACAGTCTCATTTCACTCCCCCTCCTCTACAAAATTTAGTTTCTACTATGGAGGTTTATTTCCTGGGATCTAGGGGTCTGTCCAAATTTTGATCAATTTCCGATCTCTTACTCGACATTGACATCCCTGATAGAGATACTGCTTAGTTTCCCATATTTCTTTCCAAGCATAAGATGGATTAATTAGAACCCAGCTTTGTACAAAAGGAAATATGATTTTGGGAAGTATTTAGATTTATAAATTCTGTGTAGCAGTGGATATTCCTCTTGCATTATTCTCCACCCTTGTTTAGCCAAAATAGTCATATATTTGAAGATCTTTAAATCCTTAAAGCCTAAGCCACCCTTGAACTTGAAATCACACATCTTTTTCCAGCTGACCCAGTTAATTTTCCTTTCATTTTCTTTCCTCCCCAACTAAAACTGTGAATCATACCTAAGCCATATATTTGAAGATCTTTAAATCCTTAAAGCCTAAGCCACCCAACTTGGAATCATACCCTCCAACTTCTTACATAGGTAATCATCAGGTAATTTAAAGCAGCTCATGACATAAATTGGAATGGACAATGCCACAGTTTTAAGTAAAATCTCTTTACCTTCTTGAGAAAGATGCTTCTCTTTCCAAGTTTGTAATTTCAATATTATTCATGCATGAAAAATCTATCTAAAAAGGCCACCACACCTAAAACCATTAGGGTGCATGAGAAAATATGCATGCGAAAATTTTAACTAGGGATAAATACATTCGTAACTCTTAAATTATAAAAGGATTTTTTTTCTTTGCAAATATATATATTTTCTTCAGTATTGTCCATATAAGTGGTATATATGTATGACCGTTGCAAAATTGAAATTGGCAATGAAAAAATGTCGTTGCTAACGAGTAGTACGTAGTAGTCTATTGCTATTTGGGGAATTATTTTTTGCAACAAACAAATACATCGTTGCTAATATATTTTCTTGTTGCAACAAATATATCTGTCTGTATTATACTGGAAATCGTTGGAAACCTAAGTTCACATGCCAGATCTTATGCTAACTGCAACGATAATTTTGCAAGAAAAATATTTTGTTGCAATGTAACTATTTGCAAATATACAAATTTGACCGTTGCAAAAAGACTATTACGCAAAAAGTCATTTCTATTGTAGTGAAAGAGCCGAGAAAAGATTAAGAGTGAGTTTGGATCAACTCATTATTATAACTTTTCTCGGCTCTTTCACTACAATAGAAATGACTAAAAAAAATTAGGGAACATATTTTGAAGTTAGAAAAAAATTTAAATTAAGCCTTTTGCTAAAATGACATGTCCTCTCCCTAATGGGTGAGCGTATTAATTCATAACCTTTCTTCTAAAAGTCCTAGAATGCTATGGTTTCAGTTTGATATGGATTCAATGGATTTTCCAGTATATAGCAACTGTCTACTATTCAATAATGTTAAATAGCACCCCATATAGATTCTTCAAACCTACTCGAGGCTTGTGACAAGGATATCTTCTATTCCCATTCCTCTTCATTCTCGGTGCTTAAGTCTCCCTACTACTGGCGAAAAGGGATTTAGGGAGTGATCACCATCTTCTTCTTGTTGTTCAAATCCCTTTTAGATTTTAAAATCACATAAAAGTCATCGAAATTTGAAATTTACAAAAATGTTATCCAAACAAAAGTAAAAGACAAAATTGTCATTAAAATAATTTGAATTGGAATGTCAATAGAACAAAACTTGGAATGAAACGAAATGTGGATGTATAGTATATTGGGTATTATATGGAACAAAAGAATTCTAACCGTTCCAACTAGAATGGAACGGAATTCAAAACTATCGTTAAGAGTTCTTAGAGTTTCTATCCGAATCTCAATGTCTAGAATAAAAAAGATCATATCGTTTCATTAAATAAATTCTATAACATTTAAAATATTTAAATTTTAATTTCGTTTAAAAAATCTACTCGAGTAATTATAAAACGTAAGTCTCATTTCATACCGCTATTTCTTTTCCATTCTAGATGGTAAAAGACACCAAGAGATACTAAATCTAGATTAAACTGTGTAGTCACCAGCTCAACCCTTTCTATTTTCATTGACATCTATGTACCTCGCCCAACAATATAACCTGTAATTTAGATACCCTGAAATAATTGTTAGAGAGTAGTATCTTCGGGAAAGAAATTAGTACATTAATACCTTTTTAACTATGTGAATGTTTTGCCAAGGGGATGCTACTCTGTGCTCAGAGTAGCCCGTTGCAAGTTACTATTAGGCTGAATTTATCTTTTCAATTTTTTTCATATATTTTTTAATGATTTTAAAATATTTTTAAAAGATAGAAAAATATATCAATACATTAATAATCATTTCTTTAACTATTAAGTAAAGAAAAAAAAGTAAAATACCTTAGATGTCAAAATGAGGTGTCAAAATAAGGTGCCAAAATAAGGTGCCAAAGTAGCATTATTTTTTATAGGCCTATGGGTTGATTGACATAACCCTAAGCCTTCAAAATGGATGTTTGGAATTTGAAACCCCCATTTCCCAAATGTACTAAAAAAAAAACTATGTGAATATTATGCTAACAATGTTAATTTTTTTAAAGTATAAAACAAATAATATTCTTTTGGGAGTCCTAACAAAACTAGAAATGGTCAAAGAGGACGACTAAGGTTTCGTTAGGATACAAAAATGGTTTCATCTCATTATTATATTTTTTTTAAATTCTCACAGAAAATATAATAAATAATTTAATTTTTTCAAATCTCAAAATAATAATAATATTAAAAAATTATATTCTAACAATATTTTATTTAACTTTTATCTAAAATTATCTCATCTCATCTTACAATCCTTCAACGTCTTTCAGCAATGAAATGATGATTTTTTTTTTGTTTTTTTCTTCCTTTTTAGCGACAGGCTTATTACTTTGGACCGTGGTGGTTGGACCAAGAGATTTAATCAAGAAAAACGATCCACCAGTTCAAATGTACTTTTTTATTATTTTTTATTTTCTTTCAATAATTTTTTATATATTTTTAAATATTTTCAAAAAATAAAAAATATTAATTCATTAATATTCAATTCCTTAACTATTAAATAAAAAAGAATTAAAAATCCAATCGGTCACTTTTATCTGACCGACTATCATTTTCTTATTACTTTTAGTTACAAAATAATTGGCGGTCCAAAAATTCGATTTAGTTTGAAGTGAAAAAAGCTTCGGCAAGTCCTTTTTGAGATTTGGGTAATATATAATATTTAGACAATAACTTGATTCTTATTAGTGATAATGCTTTGAATAATTACATATTCCATCGTTTAAGTTCTCCCAAGAAGTATTATTTAGATGTCTAATTTAGTTTTCCAAGGACAATATAAGGAAGAAAAAGTAAAGAACCAATAATATATACACTACCAACTACTAATATTTTTTTGATGTCTAATTTTTTGTGCCTTTTTTTAAAAACTCCAGAGATAATTATCAATGGCACATCAAGTGAGATAAAATTATAAGGACAGTCTAATATATAACAAAACTCTTAATTAATATGTGGAAAAAATGCTATATAATAATCAATCACTTAATTTCTATATTGGTGACACTACTTATAATTTTTTGATCTACTTTTTTTTTTTTTTATACATGGGGAGGTAGATTCAATCCTTAGTTCTCTTAGTGAGAAATCAAGTTTTTTTTTTTTTTTTTATATCAACTCTTATTATTGTATGGTTTATAATATTAACTTTATTATATGTTAAAAGTTAAAAAATATTGATATATAATTTTTAAGATATTGTGGTTATTAATAAATATATATTTTAACTTTTATATCAAATTATGTTAATCAAGTTAAATTAATTATGAGTTTTAGTTCAATCTATTTATATGAAACAAGTAAGTTTAAATAAGTCGTATCATATTATATTTTTAATTAATTATTAAATATGTGACACGACATGACCTGTTATTTAAATAGATTGGATTAGAGTTTGAAAGTTTTACAATCATTCGAATTTGGGATAGTGAGAAGTGTTGTAAAGATCTGTGAATAATAATAAAAAAAATTAAATAATAATAAAAAATAATATATAATAATAAAAAATAATAATAAAATAAAAAATAATATTGTACTTGAATTACACTTGATCCTCAAACGTAGAACACGGTTCATAACTTTGACACAATACAATCACACCAAAACTACGTGAGAACACGATTTGCCATCCCGTGTGGTATGAGAAGTGACATGTAGTAAGGAAAAAGTTATTTTCACTCTCAGGTTGTACCGCTTAAACGTATCACTTGATTATTTTTTTTTTATTTACTGGTTAAGAAAGTAATTTTGAGTGTATTAATTTTTTTTTAAATATTTAAATTTATTAAAAAATGTGATAAAAAAGGAAAAGGAAAAAAAAAGTGTCCAGGACTCTAGAGTCTAGTGGTCACCAGGAGCGCTCATGTAGTAAAAGCAGAAATGCCAGAAAATTAGAAAGAAATGCTGAGGAGAAAGCCAAGCAAAGCCTGACGAAGACAGAGAAGAACTTGACCAGGTCCGCAAACGCATCGCCGCCACCTCCGCCGCCAGCAACTCGACAGCCACGCCAAAGACTCATCCGTCCCCCTCCGTATCGGCCTCTCCTCTCAAGAAACAAACAAAACTAACCTATACGTCATATACAACCCTATAAGTTGTTACTATCTCTTTCTTCTTCTTTTGGGATTTTTGGGGAATCCAATCGGCTGATTCATGGAGGTAGAGGTTAAACTTCGGCTTCCAGACGCGGGGGCCCATCGCCGCGTTACCAATGTTTTGGCCCCGTTCCACGTCAAGACTCACCGCCAGGAGAACCACTTCTTCGACGGCTCCGCCGCTGAGCTCTCGGCTCTCAGAGCCGTCCTCCGGCTCAGATTCTCCAACAAGGAGCCCCGCTGCGTCGTCACTCTCAAAGCCAAAGCCGTCCTCGTCGACGGCGTGAGCCGCGTGGAGGAGGACCTGACCCGTCTATCGGGCGCGATTGCGCGGTCGAGACGGCGAAGCTGAGCGCCGTGGAGTCTAGGGTTGTGAGGAGGGCGAGGGAGGAGTTTGGGGCGTTGGGGTTTGTGGGGCTGGGAGGGTTTGTGAATGTGAGGCAAGTGTACGAGTGGAAGGGACTGAAATTGGAGGTGGACGAGACTGATTTTGGGTTTGGGACTCTGTATGAGATCGAGTGTGAGAGTGACAATCCCGAGAACGCCAAGAAATTACTTGAGGAGTTTCTCAAGGACCATGGGATCGACTATTCGTACTCGGAGAAGTCCAAATTCGTGATTTTTCGGTCCTGGAAGCTGCCATAGTGAGTTTTAGTTTTTGGATGTTGATTTCTTGTTCGGGTGGTTGCTGATGTGATGCTTGCATTTGCGATTGATGACATTTATGTTCCTACTGATTGGATTTGTGGGTATTTATTTGTTTGCATATTGATAGAGTATTTTTGTTGGATAAAATTTTTAGGTTGTGATTATATGTAGGATTGTAATAGTTTGACAACTCATCGGAAAAAAAGATAAGATTTGAATGGGGAATGAGGACAAAACCCTTCAAGTTTACACCTTACTTGGTAACATGATTCTATTGCTAGTTCCTTCACTGCTTCCAAAATCGACTCGCTTACATTGCACTGCTGCTTCTTCCAAAATTCTGGAAGTGGACTGTATGGGTAGTACTTTCCTCAGAAGCGCCTAAAGTCGTATAATGATCACTTTCGAAGCTCTGGTTTGCATTAAATCATCGGGCTTCATTATTATGTTTGCTAGAGATGACTCATGATCGTCTCTGAAATCCAGAAGTGTCTATAAAGACTTGGTGGGCTCCAAGCTTGCTACTCTGTATCAAATCTTTAAAAAAGACTTCGGGCTTAAATGACATCATAGTGGATAAAAAAGGCGAAGACTAATAATGGTAATGGTTTATCTTGTGGAGCTGAGTATGGTATGGTATGCTTTAGTTGGGTCATGCTTTTATTGGGTTGGATTGAGTAAAGTATGCCTAAACTAATGTTGGTTTGTCTTTCCTTTGGGTCAAGGTTTAGTTTATTTGATGTGAGTATGGTACGCCCAAGTCAACTAACTAATGGTTGGCCTATCTTTACCTTTATGCAATCTTCATGTGAAACATTTTACTTCCTCTTGGAGGTTGTGATTGTGATCTTTGATGGTTGTAGTGCCCGTTTGGTTGAGTTTGAAAGCATGAAAAGTATGTACTTTCAATAGCTTCAAAGCTCTTTTGAAGAAAAAATAGCATGCTTGGTAAATTTATAAAAAGTTCTTTTTAAGTATCCTAAAAAATCTGAAAATCCACTTTCAAAAAAAATTCTAAATTGAAACTTTTGTTGAAAAGCACCTCCAACAAGATACTGAAAATAACTGTAACAACTTTAAATGCACATAATTTCTTTGATTTACTTATTATTATTATTTTTTAATCTAGGACTATGTTTGGCATGTCACCCATTATTCTTGATCTTTTGTTTTTGGGCCTAATTCTTCCACCTTTACTTTTACATGATTTTCATTCCTCAGTTAACTTATTGATATCCTTGTGAATTGATTCTCATTTGCAGTGTTAGTTTGACTGTGATGTTTTTTGTTTTAAAGTGATTATTTATCATTGTCCAAGCATTGCCAACATTCCTTTTTTCCAAATATGATTTGATGCAGTGACCTATTGATTGCTTTATGTTTGCATTCATGTTTAGTCACCTGGAGTCACCTGGTTCATTTTCACAAATATGAATGTGATGAACTTCCTAGGTGAATGCTGTTCTTAGAGCTTTGTGAATGAACGCATCACACCCCTAGACGTATAATATCCTTTACGGCCTTACAGAATTGCTTAGCTGTAGTTTCAGAGCTCACAATGTAATCCATACTTGCTGGCCTGCATCAGAGCTCATCAAGAGTTAGGTAGCAATAACTATCAGCGATTTCAAGTGCAGGCTTCGTTTGGAACCTAAACTCATCTCAATTCATCATTACAACTTTTTCAAATCCCAACACAAAATATAATAAACAATTCAACTTTTTCAAATCTCAAAATAATAATAATATTAAAAAATAATATTCTAACAATATTTTATTATCTCAACTCAACTCAACTCAGTTCAACATCCAAAAGCAGTCTAGTCATGGCGTTGCTTGTCAAACATCATTTTTCACCTCCATGTATGCATTTCTCTATTTTGATCAAGGATAGGCTCATACCGGACATTTTCCTTTGGCAGATAAGGGTATCTAATCCTTGGATCAAGATCACTATTCTCATACCACCAATCTATTAGCACCTAGGTCTTGGTAGTATGATTAGATTGCCTACATTTAGAGTTTTTATCGTAATGAATGCGCTAATTTTATTCCAACTATGCATTGCCATGCATATGTGGTAATTGAAATGGTAATGAGAAGAATTGTGGTGTGTTTTTGTACATTTCTTTCCTTATGGAAGAGAAAAGTCTACTAGACCCGGCATTAATTTACTCATTCTGAGTGAGGTCAGTTAATTATACTGTGGTTCTGTCAAAATAATATTGGTTGTTGAAACTTACATTCCATGATAAGTTTTGCTACTCGAGAAAGTTGAATCTTCACTTATCTGGTTGCATGTGTTATTGATCTCACCTATATGTAAATATTACTTTTGAAATGTTTACTTATCGGGTTTACATATTTATGCGTGTATTTGGTAGGTTTTCCCAGACAGATATGTGTTGTTCGGAAGAAGACTCCAAGTTTGCAATAAAGGCCATTTGTTTATTCTGTGTCACAACTCACAAGACGGTTTTATAAACTTTCTGGCTAAATTTATCAACTTTGATTGTTTCGTCTGATTTCACGTCCTTTTCATTTCTATTTGTTGTTGCTCGATAGGATTCTTTCCCCCTAGATGGTAGGGATTCATATTCCATGCCAATCAATGCTCATCAAATGATGATGTTTGCGTTCATCTTTTCCTTATCTTTCTGTCTTTTTGTTGATGGGTTTGACAACGTTTCCTCGATTGATTGAGAGAATTTAGAGGCGAGGTAAATGTTTCGCAAATCCACAAATAGTTAGTAACATAGGAAAGATACGTGAAAGTACGGATCATTCGATGGCTCCTTAAAAGCGTAAAGGAAGAGATGAAAAATGCATATAAAATACTGGACAATTAGTTAGCTGAAGTTGGTAGTTACTTCATAATCAATGATTTTTTAGTTATTCTGCTTATCATCTTTGTATTTAGATCAATTGCTGCTCCTATTATTAGGTTTTCCACTCTTATACTTAACAATACTGGGCCCCTTGAATCTTTTAGATCTAGATGCTCTATGTCCAGTTTCCATTTTCTGTTTCAAATCTCTAATCAGTGGAACTGATGAGCACCCGAGGGATTTAAAGTTGCTCTATGTGCTAGCTGTTCTTTCTGCCAAATTAGATATTAAATATGTTCATATCTTATGGAATAAAATTTGAGTTGTATTTTAATTCAAATCGTCACAAAAAATATTTTTTGTGACAACTGAACAATAAACCGACACAATATATATATTTTGTGATGCAGTTGTTCTGTCAATACGTGGACGATTTTTAACACTAATTTTGTGACAGTTTGGTTTATTTTTATGATGGTTTTGCCCGTCACAAAAACTACAATATGTTGTGATGGCGCGACTCGTGATTTGGAGTCTTGGATTTACAAATATGATAAACAGAAAATCACATAGAGATGAAAAGATTTGATCAGCTCATAACAAACAAATTGAAGAGCAAGTTGATCGTTTCAACCCTATATAATATTATATGAGAATAACTTATGGCAGGAGGCGCCTATAACATGTATTTATTGAAGAACAATAGGGAGGTGACACCTAAGCCACTTATTATGCAAATTAGATACTGCGATACAGGGGATTAGCATCTTGCCTCCCTCTCTCAAGCCTCCCCTCCCCCTCTCTGCTCTCTCACTCTCTCTATTCAGAAAACCATACCCTCCCTCTCTCGAGCCTCCCCTCCACCTCTCTCTCTGCTCTCTTGCTCTCTCTGTTAAGAAAACCTTTGCTCCCTATCTCTTTGCTCTCATCGAAGCAACCCAGATGTGGCAAAACCTCTACGATACAATCGAAAGACAAAGCCCTCAACCTCACCCAGATTCTCTCTACTCTCTCACTCTCTCGATCCGAAACTTAGGGTCACGCTGCCTCTCTCGAGACTTGCAAAAACGACGTCGAGGTAGGGTTTTTTCGTAGGGTTTTTTTATTATTCCATCTCTGTCTCTCACATGATTTTATTTTTCAGAAATTACTAATTTTTGAAAGTTTAATTTTTGTAGGGAAGGAGAGAGAGAGGGATCGAAGTCGAGAGAGAGAGAGACTTGTGCGATCGAAGTAGAGAATGGGAGAGTCGACCGATTGATTTCGGGAGAAATTTTTCGTGAGAGATCGAAGTCAAGAGAGAGAGAGAGAGGGAAGGAGAGAGAGGGATAGTCTCATTGTATGTGTGAATCTGGGTGTCTCGAAGTAGAGAGAGGGAGAGTCTTTCGTGAGCTATCAAAGGAGAGAGAGCAGATTGATTTCGAAGGAGAGAGAGGAGACTCGATCAGGATGGAGATACACATGGATCCCCTGTATGCGTCCCCACTATTACAATTAATGAAGCCTTACGTGTCACAGCCTTATTGGTCTCCGATAAATACATGTTATAGGTGCCTCCGGTCTAAAGCGTTTCTCATATTATATATATATATATATATATATATATATGATTTGTTTAAACTTAATAATTAAAGAAGTATGAGTTTGTGATTTTTTTAAAATATTTCAAGTGATTTAAAACATGTTTAAAAAAACATACAAAATAAAAAAGTGTATTTTACATTTCTCCGCGCATAGAAACTCTCGTGCCCCTCTCGGTGGCTAGCAGTCTTCTATATATAATAAGAAAAATTATATTCATCATCTCCAAGCACCGCATTTTTTTTATATTTTATTTTTATTTTTTTCTCATACTAAATGTGTGATATATGAATGATAAGTAGAACAATTCAATTACTTTAAGAATAATAAAACAAAAAATAAAAAATAAAAATAAAAATAAAAATAAAAATAAAAAAATAAAAAAATAAAAAAATAAAAAATAAAAGTAAAAAAATATGGTATGTGAGGATGTGTGAATGATGAGTAGCAAAGTTCATATAATAATCCCTTAACGGAAAATCACAAAGAGAGGAAAATATTTGAGATCATAAGAAACAAATAACTACTAGCTAGATTAATTGAGAGCAAGTATATATGGTGTTTTGGCCTATATATATGGTCCCTGCAGCCTACCTACGAAGCTAATTTATTAATTTGTCATCTCAGCTTGTTTATATAGCTAGAAAACCAGTGATTATCTTCAACCGTAATCATGAAGAAATATTTAGCTGTGTTCTTCTTCGTTATTTGCTCAGTCACAGTCATTATTCAGAACTTGCCTTGTGCTTATGCACGGGAATTTGATGTTCTCAATCATCATGATGATGATCAAGATCACCTGGACCCCCAACGTCCTACAGATGAAGAAGTTGGGAAATGCTTGACTGCTGTCTCAAAGATAGAGCCATGTGTGGCCGATATTATTCAGGCAATTTTATCATTTAACTTCACGAATTTAGGCCAGACTTGTTGCACTGCCTTCAACCAGCTGGTTTCTGAGGATTCCCATGGCCAACATGCTCGTGATGAGGGTGATCATTTCTTGCACCATCCATGGCTCAAGGACCATTAATGTTCTCAATTTGATGCAAAGCCTCCATCTGCAACACCAGCTCCGCCTTCCCCATGAACAAGTCCGGATCCAGCAAGCATTATATATAAGTGGCATGGATTGAGGATCCTAAAATCTCTGAAGAATAAGATGATCACCAGCTCGATCGTTCTGGTTAAAATTATAAATTAATTCATGTCAATCGATTATAAGCTAGGTTTCTAGTACTGTTTAATTCCTTAATTATTAGTTTTTATGATCTTCTTAGTTTTCAACGAAGATGTTCTTTTAGTCATTAACGCATGAGCTCGATAGTTTAGTGATCATCATCGATATGAGACTACTGCATGCATGCTCTTTAATTTCCACATTATATATATATAAATATATATTATATATTATATATATATATATAAATATATATTATATATTATATATATATATTGGAGTTTTATTTTTATTATTATCATTAATATTTTTGAGTTTTTGCTATTATTATTTATGATTAATGGAATTACGTATGCTTCAATTAACATATTTAGTTGAATAAATAGTTAAAAATTTAATAAAAGTTTTGAATTAAATAATATTATCATATTAGTAAAATAGATTGTGAAACGATTTGAATTTTGAATCAATATTATTGGTCGAAAATTTTTATTCTCAAGTTAGTGAGTAAAACATATCTAATAAAATATTTGCATGGCATAATTTGATTTAAAATATATATTTTAAAGAGTTTTCTATTCTTATATAGAGTACACTACTATTCATATCACTTAAATAGTAAAAATTAAATTTTAAAATTTATTTTTCAAATCAAATTATACCGTATAAGCACTTTATTAAATATGTTATCTATTAGCACATAACAGCTCGGTAAGCTTGGCAATTGTGAGAGTCAATGGAGAGATAAGGATAGACAAGATTCTTGGAGCAATAAGGTTGGATACTCTCATAATTTTACCTCAATTAGTGGAGAGACGTTGAGGGATATTGGAGCTCTAATGGCAACTAATTCAAACAAGATAGTGATCCAACAGATAAGGAATGCACATAAACTATCAACCAAATTTATAAGGAGCATATAGTTGGCAGATTTTATGAGATTTTATTATTTTTCTGTTTCCATCTTTATCTGATGTATTCATGTTATTGAACACATTATAGAACACATTCGTACCTTCAAAGGTCTATGTGACAGTTTAGCACCCATTGGGAAACATGTTCCCGACCAAGAAAAAGTATTCTGTTTTCTTACCAGTCTTGGTCCTCAATATGAGATCTTCACAAATACCATGTTGAATCCCCCACGACCTTCATACTATGAGTTGGTTGCTCAACTCCAAAATTTTGATCAAAGGCACAATTGGTTTTCTAGTCATACAGATGTACCAGCTTCATCACTCACCCATCAAATGGCATTCTATGGTCAGTAGCAGCAACGCTCCCAACAAACTTCCTCAGGATATCGTGGAACCTCACAGAAGTTCACATCTAATGGGCATGGATTCTAGGCACTACAACCCAAGGACTCCAAGGTTGTCCTCCACCACCAGATGAGCGTCGTATGACTCCTGCTGAGAGGGACAAATATCGTGATCAACAATGTCAATATTGTAGGATGATGGGTCATATTGCCAAGATATGCTAGTGGGTGCCCAAAAAGTCTACTCATCATGATGAAATTCCACAAGCACTTGCAACACTTACTTTGGACAACACCATCGCATATACAGAATGGATAATAGACACTGGAGTTTCCAATCATATGACAGGTAAGCCAAATATGTTAAATTATATTCGTAAGTATTCTAGTAGTCAATTTTAATTGGCGATGGATCTTCCTTGCCAATTCTTGGAATTGGTGACTCTTGTATAAAGCAAAAGAAATTTGCCTTACCCCTTCATGATGTCATGTTAGTTCCATACTTAACAAAAAATTTACTCTCTGTAAGCTAGTTAACTACTCAATTTCATGTCAACTGTGAATTTTTTAACGTTGATTTTTGTGTTAAGGAATGGGAAACAGTACAACCAGTGATAACAGGGAGACGCAGGGGCGATCTTTACATTCTACCCACTTCATCGGAACTATATTTTTCTCATCGTTTCAAATCTAGTACTGCAGAAGTTTGACACCAACGCTTAGACCATCCTCAGTCTTCGGCTTTACAGTTACTAAAAAATAAGGGGCTAATTGATGTTGTAAGGGCAACAAAATCTTAATATCTTTGTGATAGTTGTCAATTAGGAAAGCTTAGCTTGTGACCTTTCTCTTGTTCTGAACATTCAAGTTCTAATATTTTTGAAAAAATTCATTGTTATTTGTGGGGACCCACTCCTGTTTTATCTATTGCAAAATTCAGATATTATGCTTGCTTGGTAGATGACTTCTCTAAATATACATGGATTATTCCCTTACATCATAAATCTGATTGTTTTAATGCATATTTACCATTTGAAAAATATGTTGCTAGGCAGTTCAACAAACACATTAAAATCTTCCATTTAGATGGAGGCAGTGAGTTCATCAACTCCGAACTTTCATCTCAATTTCTTTCCACATGCACTACTCATTAGGTATCTTCCCCATATACTCCAGAGCAGACTGATATGGTTGAAAGATGTCATATGACTGTAAGAGAGCTAGGTATGACTGTGGTACTCCTTTACTGCTATGGGTAGACGCTTTCACTGCAGCTGTATACCTTATTAATTGACTACCCTCATCTGCACTTAATTTTGAAATCTCATATTTTGCGCTGATGGAGCCCATCCTGTTTACTCTTCACTTTGTGCCTTTGGCTCTAAATGTTTTACTTACACTTGGGACACACGACGTCACAAATATTATCCAAAAACACTTATCTGTATTTTTGAAGGCTACAGTGATAAACGCAAGGGATACAAGTGCTTTCACCCTTCGAGTAAAATTTTTTTTTATCTCTTGGCATGTTGTTTTTGATGAGTTTAGTCTTTCCTTATAAGACTACCAACACTTCCCGCATCACACCTACTATGCCACAAGTCATTAGCATCTTTGATTCTTGGTTGCCACACACTAACATAAGCTCCTCTGTAGGGCCTTTTTTGCAATCTTCAACACCACCTTGTTTGAGTCCCTTACCGGTAGCAGACATCAATATTCCAATCCCACCACCCCACCATCCTAGTTCTACTGACCTATCAGATATTCCATCCTCCCCATCCTATTATCACAGCTTGACACTACTTGAAACACCGCACGAGTCTAAGCTTTTGGAACTGTCTTAACCTGCATCACTTCCACAGCTCGCACCTGAACAATCGAAGTCATCTCATCCTACTCTAGTTTCTTGAGCACCAATACTTCATTCTATGGAGACTCAGTCTAAACTAGGTATAGTAAAACCCAACCCAAAGTATGCTTTGATTGCTACCACATCTGTCAACATACCTCGTGAACCACACAATGTTAGATCTGCCTTGGCACATCCTGGTTGGAAAGTTGCCATGGATGGTTCTCTAGATCGACTCAAGTCACATCTTGTTGCAAAGGGCTATCATCAAATTGATGGAGTGGACTACACAAAAATATTTTTTCTAGTTATCAAACCAAGAACCATTCACATGATCATTACTATAGCACTTGTTTAGCAATGGCCTATTCGTCAGCTAGACATAAAGAATGCCTTTCTGCATGGTCTGCAACAACCCCCAAGAATGGCGGATCCTCAACACCATACACATGTTTGCAAACTCCAGAATGCTCTCTATGGTTAAAACAAGCACCATGTGCTCGATTTGATTGATTCATTGCCTTCCTCCTAAAATACGGGTTCTTTTGCAGCTTAGCAGATTCTTCCTTGTTTATTTTTCATTCTAATTATGGCTCATTAATTATACCTCGTGAACCACACAATATTAGATTTGCCTTGGCACATCTTGGTTGGAAAGATGCAATGGACGAGGAACTTGCAGCACTACATCAAAATC
This sequence comes from Juglans regia, assembly GCF_001411555.2. Classification (NCBI taxonomy): domain Eukaryota; kingdom Viridiplantae; phylum Streptophyta; class Magnoliopsida; order Fagales; family Juglandaceae; genus Juglans; species Juglans regia. The sequence goes on from NC_049910.1 coordinate 34,185,913, forward strand.
AAACCTGGAACCTTGTTCCTCGCACAGTTAACATGCACGCCATTGATCTAAATGGGTATTCGAATCAAAAATCAAACTCGAGGTTCTCTAGATCGACTCAAGGCATGTCTTGTTGCAAATGGCTATCATCAAATTGATGGAGTGAACTACACATAAACATTTTCTTCAGTTATCAAACCAGGAACCATTCACATGATCATTACTATAGCACTTGTTCAGCAATGGCCTATTCGTCAGCTAGACGTAAAGAATGACTTTCTGCATGGTCTGCAACAACCCCCAAGAATGGCGGATCCTCAACACCATACACATGTTTGCAAACTTCAGAAAGCTCTCTATGGTTTAAAACAAGCACCACGTGCTCAATTTGATCGATTCAATGCCCTCTTCCTAAAATTCGGGTTCTTTTGCAACTTAGCAGATCTTTCCTTGTTTATTTTTCATTCTAATTATGGCTCACTAATTCTGCTTCTTTACGTAGATAATATACTACTCACAGGATTTGCTCCAACACTTGTTACAAATTTCATTCAACTGTTGAGCAGTGAATTCGCAATAAAAGACTTGAGACCAATTCATCACTTTCTTGGCATTGAAATCTCCCCAACACCCAATGGTCTTCATCTATCCCAATCACACTACACTCTTACCATACTTGAACGATCCAACATGGTAGATTGCAAGCCCATGAGTACACCTCTTGAATCTAAGACAAAAGCCTCACCAAATGTCACTCTCATGGAAGATCCTAGTTACTATCGAGGACTTGTTGGAGCTTTACAATACCTCACACTCACACATCCTGATCTTTCATTTAGAGTTGGTTTGAATTGAGAGATGAATTATGTCAACTCATCTCACTACTATTCATAAATTTCAACTCACAAATCTCACTTCTATTCACAAACCATCTCAACTCATTTCATCTCATCTCTCAATCCAAAAATGACTTTAGTGTTAACTATGTGTCTCACTTCATGCATGCTCCCATCATAGCTCATTTGAAAATGGTTCAGCGTATTCTATGATACGTTAAGGGAACTATTGACATAGGATTACATTTTTCTTCAAACACTACACTTGATCTTTAAGTATTTTCAAATACAGATTGGGCAGGGTGTCCCACTACCAGATGCTCCACTACTGGCTACTGCACCTACCTTGGAGGAAACCTTATCTCTGGGTGTGCAAAGAAACAACATACAATTTTTTGGTCAAGCACAGAAGCAAAGTACTGAGCCATGGCTAACACTGCAGTTGAACTAACATGGATGGCCTTCATTCTCTAAGATCTCCACATTCCAATGGCATCTCCTCCCATACTCTACTACGACAACCTTAGTTCTCTTTATATGACAGTTAATCATGTGTTCAATGCTCGAAGTAAACACATCGAGTTGGATTACCATTTTGTGCGCGAACGTGTTGCACTTGGACTACTTATCACTCGACATATCTTCACTGATAACCAAGTTGCAAACCTCTTTACTAAGCCAATGTCAAAGGGAGCCCTTCGTTATTTTTGAACCAAACTCTGCCTTCGACCCTGGTCCCCGACACAGTTTGCAAGAGGGTATTAGCACATAACAACTTGGCAAGCTTGGCAATTGTGAGAGTCAGTGAAGAGATAAAGGATAGACAAGATTCTTGGAGAAATAAGGCTGGATGCTCTAATAATTTTACCTCAATCAATGGAGAGATGTTGAGGGATATTGGAGCTCTAACGACAACTAATTCAAACCAAGATAGTGATCTAACATAAGCTGTCAACCAGATTCATTCGGTGCATATCAGTCGCCAGATTTTATGAGATTTTTATTGTTTTCATCTTTATTTGATATATTCATGTTTAAATATATGCCTTTGTATCGCCTCTGTGTTCACGTTGCCATTAACAGAAATAAAATCATTTGTTTTCAAAAACTCCTTATCTTTTTCTTTATTATCTATGGGGACTTATAAATATAACTTTGAATTTTAAAATTTATCCGGTTATTATTTATCTAGTTAAACTGAAGAGCTATTTTACCTTTTGGCTTTCACATCTAACAGCTTCACGTGGCTTTGCACGTGTTAATTCCTAGTGTCATGCACGTTCATGACGTGGTGGATATTGATTGGTTTAAGTGCGTGGAGGTAACAGACCCGTCGTCACGGAACGACCTTCTTCCTCCTTTTCCTCGAAGAAGCGATATATATAAAGCTGAGTTTTCTCCTTGTTAGGGGTTTAACATTACAGAGAAAGAACCCTGAGACTAGCGGTCAATAGAGAAGAGGGAAAAAATGAAGATGAAGGTATTGTGGTGGCTGATCCTACTTTCATACACCCTGTGTCACCGTGCGTTTGCCGATCAGATCTTCCCTGGTCATGTAGGTAAACCCCTCTTCTAAATGCCCTTTTAATCTCTTATTTTTACGATTAAATCTCATGTATGTTTACCCGATGCTATTATGACTTCAACTTGTGCTCGCGAGTTCTTTGTTTTTTTTTTTCTTGATTTTTACATCGATCGGCTTCCAATTCTTCCCCCCCCTCTCTCTCTCTCTCTCTCTCTCTCTCCCATTTAATAGAGCCAAGTGGGTTTTTAATTGCTTCGTTAGAAATTGAACTTATATGTAATTTGGTTCTTGGAGCTTACGTGGAATTTAATTGATGTTAATTCTGAAATGCTGGCTGCTTTTGCTTATTCCTGCTTATTAATTACAAGAAGATTAGAATCATAAACAGCTAGCTCGCCAAGGCGTTAATGAATACGATGAACTATTTTGAGCAACATGTGAATTGGTAATAAACTATTTGGGGACTTCATGGAGTGGTTCAGCTGTAATGAGGCCAATGTAGATACTGGGTGTGCTTTGAATAGGCAGTTACCATCCCAACAGCTTTGAGGGCATACTGATTCATGTGGGTTATTTTTTTATTAATAAACCCTCACTTATAGCAGAGGAACAACCATAATTACATCAAAGAATCACCATCAAAGCCCCAACATAACTTAACGTCTAACATACGGAATACCCAACCTATCCGTTCTAATAAGACCCCTAAGCCTTCCCAACCCGCAATCCTCACCCAAGAAATCCCAATTCCCACCATTAGTTATATTGGTTATGCATGATGTGTTTTTTCTGTCCTAAGCGGTTGTGCCTATCAACCAGATTTATTTTCTCTATTGCTGGATATAATCAGAAAGTCTGTTCTTGCATTAATTTTTGGTGCTGCAAAGTTATGTTCTTTTCTCCATTATAACTTTTGATCAGCAGGTGGCACATTTGGTCACAACTTTTGTGAACCGAAGTACAAGATTGAATTCCATCCAGAAGATTCCCCATTTCATCCTTTAAGTAGTTTAGATTCTTTTAAACCTTTTTCCCATTTGGCCTAGTAGCCATGCTGCTGGGTAATTCTATCAACCTATATGATTAGATACTAGATGGATTCCTCAAATCTTTTGTCGTTAAAGGGTTCTTCTTTATTCCTTTATTTTTACTTTTTTTAATATGCCACTGTAGGTTTGTGGTCTACATTTGAAGATTCACCTTTTTGTCTGGTTGTTTAAACTTAATCTTATGACAATTTTTGTGATCTGGATACCGTATATCTAGTAATTTCATTTGTCATTAAAAAGTTGATGACATCAGTTGACCTATCTACATGATGGATTTAATTGGTATGTATTGCTGTTATCAGTTCACCTGTATCCATTTCCTTGCTATCAGCATTTTTCGTAGACAGGAAAGCAGGTGGCTTCGTACCCTTTGTGTAAGGGTAGGGGGTTTAAGCAGCAAGCAAGAGTTACAGTTTTAAGTACTTAACCTAATTGTGAAGGTGTTGGGGTGCTTCCTCTATGCAACTATTAGCTGCCTGGATTTTTACCAGTTGTAGTGGTTATGCCGAATTCCTTTCTATAGGACTATGACCCTTGCATAGGGCCTTACAGTTACCAGATGCCCTTGGGGTTAAATTTTGTTTTTGATAAATTCTAATCCGTATTTGCTTTCATTCTCAGGTCTGTGTGGAAAACTATGTTATTTTAATATGATAGTCATATGATCTAATAGTTGGGCCTGTTTACTTGGCAGGATGATGATCAGGATTCTGTGGTTATGCCAAATAAAAATAGAGGGAATTTTATATGTTTTTTGCCTAAGATGGAGAAAGCCAAGAGTGGAAAGCCTGTTACTCAGCTCAATACAAGCAACATGATTATGGAATCTAAGAAGCGGATAAAACTGAAGACGCCTAATGAACTGCTTGAAATATTGAAGGACCGATGTTTTATCCGAGTTACGATCTGAGACCCCAATAGTTTCGTTGTTCAGGCCCTGGTTGAACAATGCTTAATATTTTCTAAAAATTACTAAAAAGTAAACATTCCTTGTATGTGCTGCAAGAAGTGGCTGTATTTGTTTCTGCAAATTAGTATGCTTCTTTTGAAAGATTTTGTATCCACCTTAATTATCCTCTCACGTTACCAAATCCTTCATGCAGCAAGAAGGTTGGTGGTCATATGAATTTTGCTATCAGAAGAAGTTGCGTCAAGTTCATTCGGATGGTGATAAGGTATTGTCTAAGTGGCTTTTCCTATTTTCCTACGTGCAATTCTTTGTTATTTGCTTTTGTAACTGATGTCTACTTAAACATACCATCAATAATAGCATGATGTATGGGTGGATCAAATAAGCAAGCATGTTGATTAAACTTTTGTTGGTGGGTTTTGGGTTTTGACTAGTTTTGATGGATCCATGCCATGAATTAATTACTAAACCTTGCAAATAGATTGGATAAATATGTGTCCAATATTTTGTTATGATTACCATCCTTGTAGATATCATGGTTGTAGTAACAGCAATATCATTATGACCAGTGGAGTCGGTTGTGTGTTAAAAGACCCAAACATTTTTAGAACCGTGTAGTCATCAGATTTATCTTGTTACTGTTACAGGTGGTTTGGGAGTTCGTATTAGGTGAATACAATGCAGAGGCCACAGCTGCTTTCAACCAGAATATCTCTGAAATGATTAGATTACGTTATGTTGAAGGAAAAAATTGTTTTTAGTTAGGAACGGACTTTGGTAGAGGATAGAAAATAGGGACTAAGAAATTATACAATTATCATATTCAATGGTTCGTGTAGGTATCATGCTCATAAGTATACAAATGGAACCATGTGTGACCTTACTAATAAGCCACGTGAGACTGAGGTATGAAGTAATTCAAGATCATTGATTTTTCTGCTCCCATGTCTCTAATGGCAAATTTTTGTTTCCATTCTAGAGCAATGATTAGTTCTCTTACAGAGCTATCCACTTGCAAGTATGCACTCATAGTTCAATGCCCAATGCTTTGCAAGCACCCGTAAGTCTCTCTCTCTCTCTCTGATGGTAGCCTGCCATTATGCAGTGTCAAAACATGCCTACTATGCTATGTCTATATATCTTTTATGTGAATGCATTGGACACTTGGTCTGACCACCTTTGACCTAGCAGATTATTTCAAGAAGAGAGACCAGTGTGGCACACCATTGCCTAGAGTTGTCTTCTCATTGTCGAGATGCCTCCACCCTATTACCAGCTGACTCCAGCAGAGCCAAGTACTCATTTATGGCTTTGCCTTCATTTGTAACTTCAATGTCATAGATTGTTAAAGCGTCTCCTTTCGCTAGTTCTCCAGCCAGTGCATCTTCGATCTCTGCATCCCTCTCTTCTGCTTCACTTGCAGTTGATGGTCCTCCAACATCATTACTGCTGCCAGAAGCATCAGGAAGTATTGGTGCGGAAGAATTGGCACTGTTATTAGCACCAACTGTGGGGTTTGAATCAGATTGTGAGAGAAGTTGATGCATGGCTTGCTCAATAGTACCACCAGCCTGAAGAGCAGCAACCGCTGCACACAAGTGATGACATCAAAACCTTGGCTACTTACCCTAAAGAAAATCAGGTGAAGTTATTGAATTCTACTCATGTTTCTCCCAGACTACCACCCTAGTTCTCATCAAAATGCTAAAGGAAAACGATGGATTTGGTGGAAAAGTGTGAAAAAGAAAGTAGATCAGATCCTAGACCCTAAAAATTGTATTGGTTGGCATACTTACCCAACAGAGACCAATTATTTCAGTTTATTAAGATCCACAGCTTTCTTTGAGCGTGTCATTCCATACCTTTTTTGCTCCCTACAAAACTTTTTGTACTAATGAGCACTACTAAGAGGTAAATACCATCAGAATTACATTCATCAAGTCACACCCACATTATTTCGGTTCTTCGCCTATTATCCTCCTCTCTTTTATGTGCTCTTTTTGCCTTCTCCTCAACAAGAAAATCAACAGCACTCCCAACATCTTGATTGCTCATTCGCAGTGCCCTCTTTGCATCACGTTCTTTAAATCCCATGCTCATAACAAGTGATAAGGCTTCATCTGGTACCTGCAGTTGAAATCAACAGCAGGAGATTAGTACTGGGAAGGAAGAAACATGTAGAGATGGTACATTACTCAGATTGTTAGAAAACAAGGTGAAGAGATTAATTTTTAGAGGAAGGGGATGGAACATTACCCAGAACTCTCTTCCTTTTGTTCTAAGATATGCTAGGTATCAACTAACCTGGACGTATTTTGCATGCGCTGAGGTCAATGCCTTCCTTGATCTATCAAAGTCACCATTGTGATATGCCACCACCCCTTCCAGCAGCTCCAGTCTCAAATGTCTATATAAAGAAATTCAAAATAAATTAGCTTCACAACGAATATCCAAGAATTTTCCTGCCACTATTTTTTTCCATTTTTGATTGGCACCGGGTGTCCGAGAACAGCGTCCCAACTAATCCTTGGAGTGCACAAGCAGCTCAGCCAAATGGTGTCCCTTAATAGGAAGCAACTCTAATGCATATGGGGTAGTAACTATGGCCTAATTTGAAAATCCCAAAATTACAATCATGAAAACATATGGGGTTGAATTAATCCTCTCCCATGGTGAGCACTTCTAATGCATCTATGTAGTTCTCACTCCTAATTTGTTGCTTTCCATTTGCATGAAGCATCAATCCCATCATTACCGCCCTGTAACATGAAAGTTGGTTCAAATATTCAGCATTGAGAAAGGGATCATAGATCCTTAAATCCCTCAATAAAAGAATTCCATGCTCACATCTAACTGCCCTTTCAAAATATTATGCATAAAACTTAACTGTACAATCTGTCCACTTTGATCTTCAACATACTATTTACCATACCGCTGATCATAGATCCTTGTTGCGACAGACATTCCATCAAGTTAGAAAGAACAGACTCACGGGCAAAGCATTAAAATGAAAGCAAAAAAGTAATCCTTTCCCAAGGCAATCAACATAACCCAAAGCAACAACAAAATTATGCATGCATACCAAGAATATTGAAAAGAAAAATTGCCACTATCATGTTATCATGCGGGATATAATGCAGGTCTATTAAATGAATAGTATATATACATTGTAATAACAACTCCTAACAAACTAGAGAACATGGTCATTCCAATTGCAGCTTGCTTGGTGCTCTTTTTGGGCTTTTCTTGCATGCCTTCACCAAGTTGGGTATGCAGACAACAGACAAACAACCACTCCCTCACCCCATCACTTAGATAGAAAACTTCATTTATGGAAAATGATAAAAACAGCTGGGGTCATGTTTGGCACGCCAGAGAGACATATAAATTGGGCACTAGAATAACCATTTAACCAGCTCCTCTGATTTTCTAAAGCCACACTATATTGGAGGGCATATATCAAATCCTAGAGAGGTATTTCCAATTATTGCTTTCACAATTACTGGATTCGTGTGGAAGATACTATTGCATTAGGGTTAATTCAACAGAGACTTGAGACAATAGTACTCTTGTGATGATTACATCACAGATTTTTATCGAGTTGGACAACAGCCTATCTATCCACTTTGGGTAATGATCGGGAAATTGTATATAATAGGAGCATTCTATCTTAAATGAATGATGGCATGAGATGTAACCACAAACTTCGTATATTCGTCAGCGCAACATTTGTTTCCTCAAAGCTAACGAGAATATGCTTTGTTTTAACTTTTAATTTTTTCAAAAAACAAACAGTAATGAAAAAAATAAATTTTTTAAGAGAAATATATAAATTGATGAATTAGTTTTAAAGTTATTTTTATTATAAAATAGATCTAATGTCATAAAGTCATATCTCTTTTTATGTTTACTTTAATGGCAGGTTTGGGGCATGGGAAGAGATATTAAATTTTCATCTAATATCATTTTATCTCATTCTATCTTATTCCCAAACACTCAAATACAAAATTTTAAAACTAATCATTACATCTTTTAAAAACTAATCATTCAACTTTTCAAAATTTTAAATAAAAAATAAAAAATAATTCCAACTTTTTCAAATCTCAAATCTCAAATAAAAATAATATTATAAAACTATATTCTTACAATATTTTAATTTTATAATATTTTTTTATTTAATTTTTTCTCTCTCATTTCTCAAAACTAAAAAAATACTCAACTCAAACTATCTCATCACTATTAACAAACTATCTTACTATTATTCACAAAATTCTCATCTCATCTCACTCCCCAAACAAGCCCGAATTTGTTTTGTGACTATAGCACTATATGGTATTAAATTATTTGAGATTATTTGTTACATCCAACTTACGGGCCAATCATTTCATGCCACGTCATTAGATGTTAAGAGGATTATAGTAAAATAAAAGATAAATAAAATTTTCCTCTAATATAATATATATATGTATATATATAGTTTTAATTTTCTTCAGCTAATTGTCATTTCTTTGTGAAACTTGCTAATTTTCGTGTTAATTATTGGGACGTTGAATGATTAAGGTAATCTACAACCCTCGCAGGATTTTAGTTGTTATAAATTTTCCCAAACATCATTAAACTTTATCAAGTTTACTTTATGAACAATATTTACAACCTCCTCTCATTTCTTCCCTATTTTTTCTTCTTTTAAGATCAAATTAAACATATATTATAAAAAACTAATTAAATTTGTTACAAACCAATATAAAGGGGATGTTAATTGCTTTGCAAATTCAAGACATGGGATCTTAGAGGTGGGTGGTGTGCTTCTAAATTGAAAATTGGTGACTGTGTAATGGGCTATGAATGTACATATCAATTTTGTAATCAATTTTTTTTGTACTTTCCAATGCATTGAGGTTTGGAGAAGGTGCATAATATGCTTACAATTAATTGATTTAGTCAGGCTTGGGTCAAATGGGAATTCTTGATGGCCATAGTCACCACAAATGAGTCACTTTCTAGGAAAATTTTGCCAAACTTCCTTTTCAATGTCTTTGGGTTTGTAAACGAGTCATGCTTATAGTTTCTTCATTTGTCAAATTTTTTTTTACTCTAGCGAATAACAAATAATAACACCCAATATATTTACAAATGCTTACATTTCAATAGGAATACACATAAAAAGTCCATACATTTTAGTAGAAAATAGATAAATGATCGAGCGATAAAGGTTTATCGAAAGTTATAAACCTCATATTTGAAAATCAAGAACAAGCATACAAACATTTTCAAACATCATTATGCAAGGCTACATAATTTACAAAGTACAGGACAACTTACAAGAAATCACAACCAAAAAAATAAAAAGACTTGGTAATGCACACTTCAATGAAGCTAAACCACACCTGACGCCAATAAGGATTTATATACAGAACTGCAACAATTCCCAACAACACAATTGTGTAAGACACACCAAAACTTATGCAGAAAAAATCCATGTCAATGAAACCACCACTTTCTTCTCTCTTATCTTTAGATGGCAATCCAGTTTTGTTCCAAGTATTAGGTAGTGGAGGTCCATACAAAAGAGGATTTCCCATATAGCTGCTTTCATCGAAGGTTCCAAATTGACCTTTTCTTTCTGGTGTTCTGCCCGATAAATTATTGTCAGCCACGCTAAAGACAGCTAGAAAGTTTAACTCTATAAGTTGAGGGGGGATGCTGCCATTCAACTTATTGTGGGAGAGATCCAAGCTCTCCATTTCTTTTAGGTTTGAGAATGTTGTGGGGATTGATCCGATTAGATTGTTGTGCGATAAGTTCAGCGCACGGATGTTGCTCAAGTATCCAAGCTCAAGTGGAATTTCACCAGATAAACAATTGCATGAGAGGTCTATTCCAGACAATAAATTGAGGATATCACCGGCCTTGTAGGAGTAAGTATTTCTCTTTGTTGTGAACTTTACTTCTTGTTGTGCATCCACATCCTGGAAACTATCATAATAATCATGATTTTCAAAAATTTCTTGTGCCTCTCTCTCCAAGTATATCGATGCTCGAATAACAAAACTAGTGCTGAAACTTCCTAGATCAGATTTTTGGTTAGTTGCCCCAAAACTAATGTTGCTCAAGCAATGAGGTATTGGACCAGTAAAATTATTATTTGAAAGATCCAGCATGGTTAAGTTTCCAAGAAGGCATATTTGAATTGGAATCATTCCTTGCAAGTGATTAGCTTTCAAGAGGAGGATGCTCAATGATGAGAGGTTTCCGATCCAATCTGGAATGTTGCCAGTTAGGCTGTTATCTCTAAGATCTAATGTTACCAGATCAAAGCTATTCTTGAATGCACTTGTAATGGGACCACTTAGCCTATTTTTTCCCAGATGAACATGTTTGATGTTCAATGAATTGAAGCACAATGGTACGAAGTCAGACAAATTATTCTCGGAAAGGTCAAGAAACATGATGTATTTGACTTTGCATAACTCAATCGGAATAGGACCTTCAAGTTGGTTTTTGGCCATAACAATTTGACCCAAGTTGGTCATGTTGCCAATCCATCTTGGAAGCTTGCCTGACAAAGAGTTGCTACTAAAATCAAATGCGATCAAGTGAGTACTACTGGATAAGCTATATGGGATCTTTCCGGAAAATTGGTTGTGGTCCAAATACAAATACTTAAGACCTCTTAGATTATTTATGGCTGGAAATAATTGCCCACTTAAATTATTATTTGACAATTTGAGGTATATCAAATTGAGGCAACCCATTCCCAAATGGTCCGGTATTGTTCCTGACAAATGATTGCTAGACAAGTCCAAAGTCATCAAGGAAACTAAATTACCTAAAGAAGATGGAATTATGCCTGCAAATGCATTTTGAGAAATGTTTAAATGCACTAAATTGGGAAAAACTAAACCCAAGTTTGTCGGAATCGGACCTCCTAGATCATTATTCGAAATATCTATTTTTCGAATATGGGGATTAGGATGATAGGGTACTTGGAAAGGGTTTGTGAAATTGTTATTCCTTAAATTAAGAATCTCCAATCTTGTATTGTTTTCTAGCAACCAAGTGGGAAACTTTCCAACCAAATTATTGTGCGAGAGATCAATTGCTTGTAACTTATATTGGTAATGAAGGAATCTGGGAATCGTTCTAGTGGGTCTTCTAGCAAGGCTACTTGACAACGACAGAAACTTCAACTGAAAGTATGAAGTCCAACTTTGAGACTCTGTTTCATCAACAAGTGTGTTATATGACAGAGAAAGGTACTCAAGTGACTGCAAACTAAGTATGGGAGAGTGAGAAATGCTTCGGTTGAAGTTATTGAATGCGAGATTCAATGCTCGAAGTGTTGTCATGTTTGCTAAACAAGAAGGTAATCTCCCTTCAAAATGATTATCACCAAGGCCTAACTGCTGTAGATTTTTGAGTTCACACCAACCTGTAAAATAAGTAGATTTTTAATTTATGCTACTGAGATAAGCTTGTTTATGATCAGCAATATATTTGGAAAAAACGTTTCTACCTTGGTTGGGTAAGCTACCATTGAGTCCACAAGTACGCATTGATAATACAATAAGAGAAGTCATCACTCCAACTTTACGAAGAAAGCTTTTGTCGATGGAAGAAATGGAAGAAATGCTATATATCACAAGTTATAATAAGCACAGACCTTCTTTTGATACCCTAAAATTATAACTATGCACTCTCGTTGGGTCCCATTAATTAAGTTGATGTTATCCCAACTATTTGAATAACGTAATATTAGTGCATTATTGACTACAACCACAAATATTAAAATAACGTAAGCATACAATATTTAGGCCTCATTTTTATTCTATATCATCCAAATACAACTCCTGTATTTTTATTACCATCCAAGTTGAGCTCCTCTAGCTTACTCATTGTAAAACCTGCAATGATTTTGATATTCCATTATTTATTAGAAAAATTTGTAAAAAATGAATCATATTAGGAAACTGCATAAATATAAGTAAGGTAAATGAAAATAGAAGAAATAATACCTTTATTAATTGGGACCCTTCCAGTAATCTTATTGTTGCTCAAAGATAGTTTCTTAAGCGATGCAATCTTGCCAAGGGATGGCAAGATGGTTTCATTAAAGTCATTAAAATCCAAGTAAAGCTCCTCCAGCTTGCTCAAAGCAGACAATCTTTCAAAACCTGCAATTGTGATTTTTCAATGTACAAAGCTGTGTACAATAAATCCTAAAATACAACAAATTGGTATATATGGGAGCCCAATGATTTGAGCTTGTGGAAATAACCGATGTCTGTTTGATTTTCTCATGCTCCATATATTTGGACCAACTTAATTTAAATCCAAGGCCAAGTCGCCTTTAAATGAGTGATCATATATTGCTACTTAATTTTCTTGAAAATAGGTTTTGGAGGCTCTTTCAATATGATTTGTCTCTTGCAACACTAACAACAAATGGAAAAAATTTAGTTATTGACTATTTGTTTCAAAAATAGTTTAAAACTTGATCGATTAATCATATATTTTATTAATATAAGTGAATGGAAATTGTAGTAGAATATCAGAATGTGATTTTAGAATAATACTCTTTGAATTAATTACAATCCGTTAGTTATGCTTTGTGAGTGACGTGGCTAAGAGCTAAGAGGTGATTCCTCTGTTTTGCTGTGCATGTGTATTGTTGGCTGAGTCAGTTATTGAAGATGCCTTAATAAGAAGTGATTAATTTATATTTCCTTTTTACAATAAAAAGAGCAATTTATTATTGATATACTTACCTTGGCTATTATTAGCAGCTTCGTAATCCCATTCCTTCATACGAGACAAAGATAGTATCTTGAGCGTTACAATCTTGGCAAGGGATGGCAAGATGCTTTCATTGAAGGGAATATAGTTCAAGTAAAGCTCCTCCAGCTTGGTCAACCCAGACAATCTTTCCAAACCTACAATAATTTTGGTTAAATTCAAAATAAGTATATTCAAACTAATTTCTCATCTCACAACAAAAATATTGGAAGAAATGCTATATATCACAAGTTATAATATGCACAGACCTTCTTTTGATACCCTCAAATTATATCTGTAACCGTACAAATACAAAGACTTGAGCTCTTGAAAGGGAAGAAACAAAGAGGTATTCAAGTACCAATATTCTGATCCAATACTACTCCAAGAATACAGCAACTCATCAAGATCAATAAGGGTTACACGGCCTGTAATGTTGCTGCACTTGACGACACCTGTCCAATTGCAGCAATCAGTAGCATGAATCTCTTTGTTGGTAATTAAGTTGGAAGATGGTGAAAAAGATTCAATTGGGTAGTTGATCAGTAGTAAAAGGGCATTTTGGTCTTCCTCCAAACAAGCAGAGCAGGGAGGGATGATAGAAGCTTGAACACAGACCAAAATAATAAAAATGTAGCAACAAAAACGCCCCATCTGATCCATTGATCATCAAATTGATTTCTACTCTTTTAAGTAAGTAATTACTCGCATGAAAGGTTTAGTTTAAATAGGCAACGGGCAGTACCAGCTAGGTAGCTATACACTCACGTTGGGTCCCCCATAATTAAGTTGATCTTATCCCAACTAACTATTTGAATAACGTAATATTAGTGCATTATTGACTACAACCACTATTATTAAAATAACGACATATATATGGACGCCATTTCCAAATAAATATTTATATAAATAAATTGTTTTGCATTTGGTGTCTTCCTTTCTTCCATGATGATGACATAACCGTGCCCACTGGGTTCCCTTGACTCAGTCATAATGGAGATCAACATAGGACAAAGAGAGCTAGCTTTTGAATCATTGATTTTTAGTATGACTGACTCTGTTTTCAATCTTTTGCTTTGAAACTCTTAATCAGTTAGGTATCGGTTTTCAAGATTTGAAAACCGAATTAGACCAAACCAAAGCCAGATATATATAATTAATTTCTTTTGTTTTATAGGATATATTTAATTTCTTATATTAAATATATTATAACATTTTTAATTTTTATGCTATATATATTTATACACATACTATACATTAATATAACATGAAATTTTAATATTATTATTTATGCCTCCTTGATATAAACTTAGTACTCTTAAATATGAATATTAAGTTATTAATTAATATGTTATTATTAAGTTAAATACTTACATACACACACACACACACACACACACACATATATATATATATATATATATATATATATATACATACTAAGCTAGCATCATAGGCTTCAAATTAACGACAGATGGACTCCATTTCCATATAATTTTTATATGTATAATTTTTTTTTGCATTTTCGTCTCTTCCTTTTTCCATATATGCATATTTACACCGATTACTATCTAGAAAAGTCTTCCATGGTGATGACATATCCGTGCATACTGGGTTCCGCTAGAAGTTGTCGATCCTTAGTAATGACATCATGTCCTTATAGCGCCAGGTAGTAATCGTGGTTCCATTATTTTAGAAGACGGCCTTGACTCAGTGATAATGGTGATAGATACGGACAAAAAGATCAAGCTTTTGAACCATTGATTTTTAGCCTATGTTTCGGCACTTAGATGAGATGAAATGAGATGATAATCTCAAAACATTTTATAATTTTCTTCACAAACGTTATCATTTAAACAAAAATTATTTTTTAATTTCAAATCTCTAACCTAATTTTCATCTAATCATTAAAACCTTCTCAAATTCTCAAAGGAAAAAAAAATAATACAATTTTTTCGAATTTTAAAATTAAAAATTATATTCAAACAACTTTTTTAATTTTATAATATTTGTATTCCGTTTTTTCTCTCATTTTTCAAAATCAAATTAAACATGTTAACTCAAATAAAACAGTAACACTCTAAAACAACGTACCAAAAAATATTTATCTTTCACCAAAGAGTAATACTAGATATAGTCATAGAATATACAAGTGTCGCGCAATCGTTTTGAAAAAAAATAAGCTCCACCAAAGAGTAATACTATATATATCCACAACTACTCCAAGCTTAATCCCACGAGTACCAATAATCCAACAAATCATAAAGATAAGTCAATTTGAAGTGGGATGTATCTTTTACTGCTTTCAAATTCTTAAAAGGCTCGTTTGGAGATGCATGATTCTCAAAAGTTCTCATAATTTCATTTTTAAATATCACTCCAATATTAAACACATTTTAATTTTAAATTTTTAAATTTTTTATCTAATCATTACCTAATCATTAACTCAACATAAAAACAAGTACAACTTTTACAAACTTCAAAATAAAATACAAAAATTAATACAATTTTTACAAACTTAAAAATAAAACACAAAAATCAATATAACTTTTACACACTTTATAATAAAAAAAATATTTAAAATAATTTTTTAACTATATAATATTTTATTTAACTTTTTCTTTATTTTCTCTCAAAATCTAATAAAATATATAAAATCAAAACAATTTATTACTATTCACAAAATTATGAAATACTCCAAACATCTAAACGGGCCTAAATGCAAACAATTTGCATTTCAACATTTTCACTAGGGGTGATTAACGGTCCGGTCGGACCGAACGGACCGACCGGACCGAGACTTAGACTGGTCCGGTCCGGTCCATATTTTAGAGGAGGAAATCATTCGGTCCGGTCCACGGTTTTTTCGGACCGGACCGGACCGAATGAAAAATTAAAAAAAAAAAAAATTTATATATATTTTATATATAATAATTGTACAATTAACAATATAAATTTTTAAATATATTATTAATACTTGTTAATATTCTATAAATTAACAATATTTTATATATATCTTCATTTAACCTATCACTATTAACAATATAAAATTTTAAATATACTATTAACACTTGTTAATATTCTATGAATTAATAAATATATAATATCAATTAGTTAATTATATAGTAATTATATAAATTAATAATATAATTTTCATCTAATTTATTATCATTGACCATATAAAATATTTTTTTATTAAGTTTGTTACATAATCCACATTAATAAGTCACTTAATTTAATTTAGTATTTTAAATAAATTTTTTTATTAATTATTTAAAAAAAAAAAAAGAGGGTGGACCGACTATCGGTCCGGTCCGGTCCCTTTGGGTGTTCGGTCCGGTCCGGTCAGGAAAAATGATGGACCGAAAATTACCGGACCGGACCGGACCGTTTGCCGCCCTAATTTTCACTAACAAACACCATTATACAATTTAAAGAAAAATGGTTAAAAGATTGTCAGTAGTTTTGATTATTTATAACTCTAAATGCCTCCTAGACTGCATATAGATAGCTACATCATCACAGCTTTTAGATTAGAGGAATGCTATGTTCATAAAAAGACATCGCAGATGTGAAGTTCACAAACTAATCTAGCTACAAATAATTTCTTATAAAACAAAATCGATTAAAAACCAGTTTGATATCGGTTTTCAAGATATTAGACCAAACCAAAGCCAAATATATATATATATATATATTTAATTTCTTTTTTCTTTTGTAGGATATATTTAATTTCTTATATTAAATATATTATAACTTTTTTTAATTTTTATGCTATATATATTACACATATTATAAAATTAATATAATATAAAATTTTAATATTATTGTTTATGCCTCTCCTAGATATAAACTTATTGTTAAATATGAATATGAATAGTAAGTTATTAATATGTTATTATTTAAGTTACATACTTACATATATATATATATATATATATATATATATAATAATAAGCTGACATCATAGGATTTCAAATTAATGACAGATGGACTCATTTTTATATGTATAATTTGCTTTACATTTTCGTCTCTTCTATTTTCAAATACGCATATTTCCACCAATAACCATCTAGAAAAGTCTTTCATAGTGATGACATATCCGTGCATACCGAGTTCTGCTACAAGTCTTCGATCCTTAGTAAAGAATCATTTCCTTATAGCGCCAGCTACCAGGTAGTCATAGTGGTTCCATTATTTAGAAGACCTTGACTCACTATTAATGGTGATAGAGATGGATAAAGAGATCAAGATTTTGAAATATTAATTTTTAAATTAGATGAGATGAAATAAGATGAGATGTATGTTTTTTATAATTTTTTTTATAAGTATCATTTAAATACAAAATATTTTTTAATTTTAAATATTTAATTTAATTTTTATTTAATTATTACCTAATCATTAAAACTTTCTCAAATTTTTTTTTGAAAAAAATATTACAACTAAAACAACGTATCAGAAAATATTTAGATTTCACTAAAGAGTACTACTATATTTAGTCGTAGAGTACGCAAGTACCACATAATTATTTTAAAAAATAGTGAAATCTACTATTAAAAAATTAATTTTTTATTCAAACAAGTCATGTATTTATTTATTTTTTTCAAAAAGGTGTATGACGCTTATGTACTCCACGACTTAAAATATATATATATATTTTTTAATATATTCTACAAATGCTATGCATTTAATCTAAGTTGGCATCCTATGGCTGCAAATTAACGACTAATGAACACTATATAACTTTTAGAAAAGTGAAATGGCTACAAAAGAGATTTCGTACAAATAAATCTAAAAATAGATATGGTTTTATGTAATATGTTAGTTCTATTTTACGATAAAAATAATTTTATAATCTGATATATTATATCAAATTACATCAATTATAAATTTACTTTTATTGAAATCTCTTTACCCAAAATATTTTTCAACTTTTTATATATATATTTAATTTGTTTTACATTTTCGTCTCTTCCTTTCTCCCTATAATACACATATTTCCATCGATTATTATCACCGTTGCATTATTTGAGAAGACCTTGACTCACTTTAAAGAAATGGCCGTTTCTACGATTTCTTTATGAGTGTGGCCGACAATTGTTGTCATGACTTTTGACAATTGGTGTCATGTGAACAACATTATAAGCCAAAAAAATGTCATAGAAAGACATGGTTCAAACTTCAAACGAGAAAGTCTTCCACGTACTATCCAGAAAGTCTTCCATATTGAGAAGACCTTGACTCACTTTAAGTTGTTTTCAGATTGAAACGAGAGAAAAAAAGAGAAATGGCCGTTAATTTCTACGATTTGTTTGTGAGTCATGTGGCCGACAATTGCTGTGACTTTTGACAAGTGTGAACTTGGCATCTTTGAATAGAATTCTTACAGCTCCACGTGAAGAACAACATTAGAAGACAAAAAATGTCATAGAAAGACATGGCTGCTCAAACCCATTAAACGTAAATAAACAAGAATTACAGATAAAAAGTACTGAAACCGAAAAGAGAACCGAAAAAATATGGAGTTCACTTTCAAATCGCTTTCGAGTTTACTCTCACTATCTCTTCACTTTTATCATGTTTTTAAACTTGTAACGATATTTTTATGACTTTGTAATATAATTATATATATAATTTATTTACATAATGACTATCTTAAAATGTACTCATATTGAAATATTTCGTTCTAAATTTTGGTGCAAACCGTTGATAACAACTTTACAAAAGAAAATGGTACATGACTACAATTATTTTTTATAATTCTTATAGAACTATACTTTAAATTATGCAAAATATTTTTATAAAATAACTTTTAAAAATAATCTCACTTTACATAAATATTCTGATTTTAAAAGATGATTGTAAAAAAATAATAAAAATGGTTATCATGACTCCTCACCCAAGCAGCATTTAAAATTGAAATAAGATAAAAAGTGAAGTTAGTTCAATTACCCTAAAAATTTTCTAAAATGGTTAGAAACTATTAAGCCAATATAAGATTATAAAGTTGTTTGATTTTAATGAAATGAAGTTTATGGTTGTTGATTAAAAAAAATAGTTTCTAATTAGGCGATGCAATTCAAGATGACGTGAGTATGCAATGATCACATTCAGATTTTTTATTTTTTTTTAAGCGAAATTGTGATCATTCATTCATCAAAAAACCAAATACATTATGGGATGATCACATATCAAACATGACATCATAAATCAAAATAATGCATTTGGAGTTCCACCATATTTCCTTTTGTGACTGGTCTGGTCTTTATTACTGTTAATACTTTCTACAAACAAACATCCACGAGACAGTACTCTCAATCCAAACAGAGACTCAAACCCAGTATTCATAGAAGGAGATGACTCAAACTCTATAGACAAAACTCTGAGAGATGAACTCTTTTTATATTTTAATTAACAATAAGGATAGGGTGTATACTGGTCCGGTTCGATCCGATTTTGAACATATTTTAGAATCAAACCGGTATATACTTGTTTTGAAATTTGAAGAACCGATACCACACTGGTTACACTCCTAAACCGGTACTTTCAGTTTGATTTTTCCGGTATATTATACATATATAGTATATATAATATTGTATATATATATTATAGTATATAATAATATAGTGATAATATATTGTAATATATTATAATATATATTATAATTGTATTATAGAGTATAGTGATATATTATAGTATATTGTAATATATTGTTATATTTACTAATACTAATTAATACTATGAAACTAGTGCCGGTGTTAGAAAAAGGAGAATAGGAACCAGACCGATTTCGACCTATTTTGAGAAAAATGAAACTGGTATTGGACCAGACCGATCTCAATATCGGATCGAATTGGTCAGTTCGGTCTGGTCCAATCCAGTTTACCGGTTCACCAGTTTTTTTTTCCACTCCTGAATAGGAAAACCAAAAAGAAAAACAATAAGATAAATATGAAAAATGATGGATTACAGTTTGGACTAACTCCGATTGACTTCGGAATCTGTGGTAATGTGTGAAGGTAACATGCTTATCTCTTTTCAGCTACAAAGGTCAGATCTGAAAGATCTGGTGGTGGCGAGTTCGGTGTTCTGGCACATGTTGTGAAAAGAGTTGTTGGAAAGATTTGCATGTGAGGATCACAAGCGGTGATTTTTGCAAGACAGACACTTTCCTGCGAACGATTTGCGGCCTGAGAGTCTGCTTATACTGTGCGTGTCTCTCAGGTGTTGTCGAAAAGCCATAGATCTATCTTTTTCGACTTTGAAAGAAGCAAAATGGAACTAAGCAAAAAGAACTACCTTGATACACAAGGTGAGTGGATGGAGAAAGGAGGAAAATGAGGTGGAGAAGGAGGAAGAAGCTTCCTCCGGCAAAAATCAGATACAAAGTCCTTGATTTTATAAGAGAGAGAGAGAGAGGGAAGGAAGGAAGAAGTAGATTTACACACTTAAGACTTGTATGTTTCATAAAATAATTTTAAATCTAGAGTGAATGCACTCTAAATCTCTTATGCCAATTGAAATTATAATATTGGTCCTAAATAACACCTAGAGGAGGTAAATATGTGCATGCAACAATTCTTTGTTCAATTTAATTTATGTAAAAAATTAGCAATATTTATTAAATTTTGAATTAGCCTACATGCATCAAATCACAACATCGAATAAAAAAAAAATGAACACTAAGCAAAATAAGCCAACCACAAGACAAGGTGTAACGTCCCGTTCCCAAAGGTCCGGAGAGTTAACTCTTAATACTTAAAATTAACTTAAAAATAACACAACTATAAAATCCAGAAAATCCCATAAAATATTAATCCACTTAATCAATCCAAAAATCTAAGTTCCTCCATGGCGACAATAAAGAAATCCCCAATAACATAAATTAGAAATTCTTCAAAACTCGAAAACATCTTCAACTCATCAAATCAAATACCCAAAAAATAAATCAGTTTACTAACTACGACCTCAAATAAGCATTTGTACCCTTAGGCACTTATTCCACTACGATCATTATACCTTGCTAAACTTTATACTCTTATTTTCCAGCTGAACCATCAAAATTATCTGAAATAAATATGGAGATAAGCGGTGAGTTATCAACAACTCAGTAAGCACAGGACATATACTAGTGTGTAAACATGAGCATTTACAGAGTTCAGAATGCAGAACGAAAATATTTTCTTTCAGAATGCAGAATTAGAATAATGTTTTCAAAATGCAGCGTTAGAATATGTTATCAAGAATATCAGAGCGAAAGTTTAAAAAATATTCATAATCAAAATCTCTTTGGCATAGCATAAACTGAAATATCACATCTTATCTTATCATATCAGAACAAATACCATATTTAACCCTCGTGGTAGGGTTGTGCGAACTCCAGTAGCTAACCGAGCAGAAACAAAATGTGAAAAAATAAGCTCATGTCTACACCAGTCATGACAGAAAATAATTTATTCTTAAACGGAATCTCATGAATAATGCAAAACAAATAACTGAGGCAGTTCAAATTTCTTTTCAACATCAAATATGTATATTTTCCAAAAATAACCTCAGCTCATTTTATTTTAAATGCAAAGTCTAGCATAGAAACCCCGCTTACCTGAACTTCTTAGCTTTTTCGAAATTCCTCAAAAACATCGGACAATAATTAATCGTCACCTATAAAATAATCACGTAATTCTCATAAATTTCCAATTAATCTCATATTTCGATAATCAATCCTACGCTTCTAAAATAACCTATTAAAGTCCTCAAAACCTAAAATTTCAAATCGTCACTTTCTAAAATCATCTCTGTTGATTTAATAACTATGACAAAAATATTTAAAAGTCAGACCTATGTATTAATGAAAACAACTTATGAAGTTTAATACTGAAAAATATAATTATCCCACAATATTTTAAAATAAACCATAACTATTTTTAAATAGACTAAAACATATCTAAAATGTAAAAATAACATTACACCAATATTATTTACTTTAAAAATAAAACTTTACTTAATAACATGATAAAATACATAAGTGATTTTCTGTAAGCAAAAATAAAATAGAGTACACTAATACATATTTAAAAGTTTAAATGCCAATACACCTTTTACTCAAAGGGTAAAGATGTAACTTGCCTCAAATAATATATGCTTGACCAACTATACGGTAAGCTTTGTTATTTGAAAACATGCTCATACTATGTGAGGTAGATTACGCAGCAGAGGCACACCGAGAGAGAAGGGAACGTGCGACAACGCATGGAGCTGGCTGAGGTTGGCGGTGGTGGGTGCGGCGCTTGGTGCGGTGGAAGGTGGTGAACTTGGCGGAGCACACAGAGAGAGAGAGAGAGAGAGAGAGAGAGAGAGAGAGAGAGAGAACAACACGGTGAGAGAGAGAAACACGATGAGAGAGTATGGTATGCGGAAGGGGAGAGAGCTCACCGTGGGATAGCGCGAAGGCGTGCGACTGGTCGGGAGCTACGAGCTCTGTGCTAAGATTAATTACTCCTACATATTTAAAGTTCACTGTCAAATTATCCCTATTAACATCCAAGTCAAAATGCAAGCTTCCAAGTTCAGCTTCTAGCTTATTTCTCAGGATAAGCACAATATCATGAATTGGAATATCGTAAGCAAATTTCTACTCCAGCTCCATTAAGTAGTAATGATACAATATATTTGAATCCTTTGGATATGACTGACCAGTTCAGGTTGGAAATAACTGAGTTGCTCATCAATATAAAGTTTGATCTGATGGAATTTGAATATTGATTGTATATTAACAGAATTGATTACAATATTCCAGTACATGTACAATTGAATTGAGTGCTATATATATACAAAGAATATAAAGTCTATTATAGGAAAGCTAGCTAAAATCGTGGCTGTAAAGATGTAACTGTTGTGAAGCTTGATTATTGTGATTAGTCCGACAATCACCTCCTTGAATCTTGGCTACTCTTCTGTGATTTGATTTGGTGCATGATTTGTGGGATTGTCTCTGATACGCCCCCGCAAGATAGGGCTGCCATTAGCAAGGCCAATCTTGGTTCTTAATTGTTGCTTTGACAGCGGCTTTGTAAGAAGGTCGGCAAGTTGATCTTGTGTGGTTACATGATGAACTTTCAGCATTCCTTTTTGAACCATATCTCGAACAAAATGCAGGTCGATCTGAATGTGCTTCATCCGAGAGTGTTGAACGGGATTAAAACTGAGCTGGGTGGCTCCTAAGTTGTCACAAAGTAATTTTGGTGGTGAAGAAATAGGGAAGCCGAGTTCCTGAAACAGTGTCAATAACCAAATGTTTTCAGATGCTGCATTTGCAAGGGCTCTATAATATGCTTCAGTGGATGATCTTGCAATTTCCCTTTGATTTTTTGAACTCCAAGAAATCGGATTTGAACCAAGAAAGCATATATAGGCAGATGTTGAGCTCCTATCATCATAGTTTCCGGCCCAATCAGCATCGGTGTAGGTGATCATTGTTGAGCTTGAGCTTTTGCGGATATGAATGCCATGATAAATTGTTTGCTTCAAGTAGCGTAGGAGTCTCTTTGTTGTTGTCCAATGCGTAACAGTGGGCTTGTACATAAATTGAGAGAGTTTGTTTACAGTAAAGAATATGTCTGGACATGTAAGATCAATGAATGGTGTAATCCACTTAGGATGAAGCTAGTAAGAGCCCAACACTCAAGATGGGCTTGAAAGAAGGAGAATCAGTTTTGATCCATTTGATACAAGTTGTGGAAGACATGACTTATAGTTATTATTTGAACTTATTGTTATTGAAGGCTTTCAATTTGTTACAGAATTTATTTTATTAGTTTAGAATAAGTGGGTTTGAGGATGCTTAGCCCACATATGTTTTATTTCTTATGAATTAGGGTTTTGGAAATGTCTTGTTTTGTGGCTAAGGGTTTATTTGGAAAGTTATTTATTAGGAACTAGGGTTTTAAGAGTTACTATAGCAGAATTATTGTAGCCGAATTACTGTAGAGTGGCACTATTCATTCAGGGGTATTTTAGGGAGAAATGGTTTTATTTTGGCTAGGGTTTTAATTAGGTTTTGGTTTAAATACTCTTGGTAGCCTCATTTTAAGAGTTAGACAATATTGAATGTTAATTATGAGTTGAGTTTATTCCTCTTGTTCATGATTGAACTTTTGAACTTATCAAAGGTAAATAGCAACTTTTGTGACGTTCCTCCTTGTAATCTGGGTTCTTGAAACAGGTTCTTCAATGGGTTTAGATTTTAATATAATCTAGGTACTTGAAACGAGTTCTCAACGGGTCTAGATTCTCCATCGTTTGACTTGATTCTAGCTTTCTTAGGTTGCATTTTCCAATATTTTTGTTGGGTCTTAAAGCGAGTCGATTGAGGTTCATATCAACCTCTTAAACAAGAATCATCTCCAGTCTGCCATCTTCATCGTGGCAAAAGGAACACACCTCAACCAGCTCCAAGATGGGCTATCCTCGTTGAAGAAGTCCACAGATTCACAGCTAAAAAACCTGAAAACATAAATGTTGGCATTACAAAGACAATCTAACTCAGTGATACAACAACTAGCAACATTACAGTGGAGTTACAAAAAAGGAGCAACAACACCTTCCATGGAGAGTCCTCC
The DNA here is from genome assembly GCF_001411555.2 of Juglans regia. Lineage (NCBI taxonomy): Eukaryota > Viridiplantae > Streptophyta > Magnoliopsida > Fagales > Juglandaceae > Juglans > Juglans regia. Next base: position 34,210,605 of record NC_049910.1, read on the forward strand.
TTTGACAATCAAGGCCATCGCCATCCACAAGGTGATGCATCTCCAGAGCCTCATCCTCAGTAGGTAAGGATTGATTTCTCCACTTTTCACGGAGAGGACCCGAATGGTTGGTTGTATAAAACCAACCATTATTTTGCTTATCACAATACTCTTCCACAACACAAGTTAGGAATTGCTTCTTTCCACATGGAGGGGCAAGCCTTGGTATGATTCCAAGATTGAGAAAGTTTGACTAGAGCCCTATTAGAGAGATTTGGGCCATCATCTTATAATAACCCCATTGAGTCCTTAACTCGTCTTAAGTAGGTTGGTTCAGTAGAAGAATACATGGCTAGTTTTGAAGCCTTATCTGATAGGTTGAGGGGCTTATCTGAAAGGTATAAGCTCAGCTATTGTTTGAGTGGGCTTAGGGATAAAATCAGATTGACAGTACGTATGTTTAACCCCAAGACTTTGTTGACAACTTATTGTTTGTTGACATCATCCCCATGACTTGGAATCCTTAAACCAAACCAAATAAACTCATCAAACATCTTCCATAATCAAACCAAAGCCATTATCCCAGTGTAGAAAATAAAACCCGAGCAAATGAAAGATATGAGAGACAAAGGCCATTGTTATTATTGTGATTCTAAATGGAATCCAGGTCATAGGTGCTAGCAGCCTAAGTTGTTTTTGATTGAGGAGGTAGAGGAGGAATTAATTGAACCTGTTATAGTGGAGGAAGGGTTTGATAGTCGTGTAATGCTGGATTTTGTCACTAGTATAGACCAACTTGAAATATCATGCATGCATGAACTGGATCCTTAAATCCTAAGACCATTAAGGTAAAAGGAAGGATAGGCATGCAGGAAGTTGTGGTGTTGATAGATTCAAGAAGTACCCATAATTTTTTGGACCCTACAGTGATAAGAAAATGGGAAATTCCAATAAAAACTGATGAGAATTTAAGGGTGAGAGTTGCTAATGGGGAGCAGGTGGTGAGTGAAGGGAGATGTTCAGGTTTGAGGGTGAAGTTGCAAGGATCAGTTTTCACTACTAACACCTTTGTCTTGGTGTTACTAGGGTGTGATATGTTGTTGGAAGTGGAATGGTTGCGTGAGTTGGGGCCAATTGTGTGGAATTTTAGGGAACTACACATGCAATTTCAGTTTAACAAACAACCAATGGAGTTAAAAGGGTTGTGCCCAAGTGGGTTAATTTAAGAGGGGAATGTTAACCAAAACCATAAATTGGAAAGAATGGGCCTATTATTACAAATAGCTGAGCTAAAAGAGAGTCTCCAAAACACAAATATACCCCCATCCATCCAGAAAATACTTGACAATACACTGCTATTTTTGGTGATCCTAAAGGCCTACCTCCTGAAAGGTCACATGACCATGCCATTACCCTACAACCCAACACCTAGCCCATTTCAGTAAGACCTTACCGATACCCTACTTCCAAAAAGATGAAATAGAAAAGATTGTTAAAGAGTTACTGAGTTTAGGAGTGATTAGACCCAGCCACAACCCTTATTCATCACCTGTACTACTAGTGAGGAAGGTAGATGGTACATGGTGGATGTGTGTTGGTTATAGGGCACTAAACAAGGTAACTGTGAAGGATAAGTTTCCCATTCCAGTAGTGGAGGATCTGCTGGATGAGTTGAGTGGGTCCAAGTTTTTCTCTAAATTGGATTACGCTCGGGGTATCAACAAATAAGGGTCAAACCTGAAGATGTGCACAAAACAACTTTTAGAATTCATGATAGGCACAATGAGTTCCTAGTAATGCCCTTTGGCTTACTAATGCACCATCTACTTTTAAGAGTTTGATGAATGAGGCATTTAGGCCATATCTAAGGAAGTTCATACTTATTTTTTTTTTATGACATATTGGTTTATAGTTTCATTTTGGAAGAACACCAGAACCACGTACAGATTACTCTAGAACTGTTGAAACAACACAGCTTACTAGCTAAGGGTTCCAAGTGCAGATTTGCAGCTCAGGAAGTGGCTTATTTAGGTCACTTGATCATGGTTGGTGGGGTGAAGATTGATCCCGAGAAGCTGGTAGCAATGAAGGAATGGCCTAGCCCAACTATAGTGAAATCTTTGAGGGGTTTATTGGGCTTAACAGGCTATTATAGGAGGTTTATCAAATGTTATGGGAGCATTGCAGCTCCCCTTACCCAGTTATTGAAAAATAATCATTTTAAGTGGGTTGAAGAAATTGAAGAGGCCTTCCTAAAATTAAAGTATGAAGTAACTCAACCCTTTATTCTAGTCTTGCCTAATTTTTCTCTCCAATTTGTGATTGAGTGTGATGATTCAAGAGGGACTGTTGGAGCTGTGCTAATGCAGAAGAACAAGCCAATAACATTTTAAAACCAAGCCTTGAAGGGCAGGATATTGAACCTCTCAACCTATGAAAACGAACTGTATGCACTAGTGATGGCAATGCAAAAATGAAGGCCCTACCTGGTGGGCAACCCTTTTATGGTCAAAACTGACCACCATAGTTTGAAGTACTTACTTGAACAAAAAGTAGGCACTCTAATGCAGTAGAAATGGACTTCCAAGGTACTGAGTTATAACATGTTGGTGGAGTATAAGAAATGGATTGAAAACAAGGTTGTAGATGCCTTGTCTAGAAAATTTGAGACGTAGGAACAGAATGGGGAGGCTATGTTGGTTGTGATTTCACTACCTACCTTGGATTGGATGGAAGAGATCAAAAGTGGGTATAATAAGGATTCTAAGGTACAAGAGCTATTTGGGAAATCTGAGAAGGGAGAGTTGCCTCCTACTTATGTAATAAGGGATGGGTTGATTTTCTACAAACAGAGGTTGCTAGTGGCTGAAGACAGGAAGTTTAAACAAAAATTGTTGCACTTACTACATGCCAGTTCCCTTGGGGGACACTCGGGTTATGACAAAACCCTTCACACATTAAGAGATTTTTATTGGCAAGGAACAAAAGTTGAAGTTAAACAATTTATTAGAAATTGTGAGGTTTGTCAAGAAGTCAAGGCTGATCAAACAAGGCCCAGGGGCTTACTACAGCGACTCCCTATTCTTGCAATACCATGGGTTGAGATTTTCATGGATTTTATTGAGGGTCTACCTCATTCTCAGGGTTATAATAACTTGTGGGTTGTGGTGGACAGGTTGACAAAATATGGGCATTTCATCCCCATCACTCATCCCTATATAGCCAAAACAATTGGACATCTATTTACTAAGTACATCTTGAAGCTACATGGGTTGCCTAATGCAATAGTGTTTGAGAGGGATAGCATGTTCAGTAGTGGTTTTTGGCAGGAACTGTTTAGAATCTAAATGGTTCAGTTGGCATTTAGCATGGCTTATCATCCTCTGTTAGATTGTCAAACCGAGACAGTGAACAAGTGTGGAGAATTTCTTGAGGTGTTTCTCGGGAGACAGGCCTAGGGATTGGGCTTAATGGGTTCCCTTAGTTGAGTGGTGGTATAACACTACTCGGTACTAATTTACAAGATTAACACCATTTCAAGCTCTGTATGGGTACCCCTTCCTAAGCTAACGAGTTATGTTCCAAGACTCTCAAAGGTATATGTAGTAGAATAAATATTACAATCAAGGGAGCATATGATAGCAGTTCCCAAACAAAATCTCTAGAAGGGCCCAAAACAGAATGAAACGCTATGTGAATTTGAAAAGAAAAGAGCAGACGTTTCAGGTAGGAGATCAAGTATACCTGCATCTCCAACCTTACCAACAAGTCACAGTGGGCCAAAGAAGGAATCTAAAGCTAGCCCCTAGATTTAATGGGCCATTTCTGATTGTAAAGAAGATTGGGACTGTGGCCTACAAGCTTCAACTACCACCCACGGCATCCATCCACTCGATGTTTCACGTGTCGCAGCTGATGAAAAAACTTGGCCAACTGAATGTGTATCTGCCCACATTACCTCCCACAAATGCCGCCAGAGTCCTCAAACCAGAACCAGAACTAGTGTTGGCCTACCGTGTGCTCAAGTTTAAGAATTAGCCTCTCACCAAGTTCTGGACTCAATGGAAGGGACAGTCTACAAACGACGCCTCATGGGAACCATGCAAGCAGCTGAAGACCACATTCCCCCACCTTGTGGGCAAGGTGTTGTGAAGGGGAGGGGTCTATAACACTCCAATTTTCCTTAGGGCACGAATGCTAAAGAAAGGGGCTGATGCCTTAGGGCACGAAAGCCAAGGGAAGGGATTGGAGGGTGGATATATTAGGGTTAGTCATGGGCTCAGATGTGGGCCTGGTTGAGTCAGAATAATGGGCTAAGTATTATTAGATGTAGTCATGTCCAATAATGTAAGAGTCCATGGGCTGGAGGGTTGTAGGGGGTCTGTTTTATGGTTAAGTATTATTAGATGTAGTCCAATCTAGTAATGTAAGAGTCCATGGGCATGCTGCCCAATCTTTATTTCTTCCTTTATTTCTTTTAAGTGTCTATAATTACATAAGAGTTCTAGAAGGGAATCTAATTGGTTATTCCCTATGTCAGACTATTAGAGAGCAGAGTCCTTGCCCAACGTCCTTTATGCAAAAATTGATCAAATTGTTATTTTTAGATTCCTCTCACTCTCTCTCTCTCTCAATTCTGGAGGCCCTCCCCTCGAAGGAGCTATCATCTTCAACCTTATAACCATAGTTTATACACAAAAATTACATAAGTGTTACACGTTTAAAAAATTCAATTGAGTAATTACAAAACGTTAAATCTCATTTCATATCGCTATTTCTTTTCCATTCTAGATGGACAAAGACACCAAGAGATACCAAATCTAGATTAAACTGTGTAGTCACTGGCTCAACCTTTTCTATTTTTATTAACTAACTAAATTATTGCCCAACAATTTAACCTGTAATTTAAGTATCCTGAAATAATTGTTAAGAGAGTAGTACTTTTGGGAAAGAAATCAGTACTTTAATGCCTTTTTAACTATGTGAATGTTATGTTAACAATGTTAATTCTTTTAAAATATAAAACTAATATTCTTTTGGGAGTCCTAACATAACTAGAAATTGTCAAAGAGGGCGATTAACTTGTTGCTTTAGACGTCTTTTAGTAACAAAATGATGCTTTTGTTTTTGTTTTTGTTTTTTTTCATTTTTACGACGGGCTTATTACTTTGGCCCTTGCTACTCGGACCATGAGATTAATCGAGAAAAACGACAGATAAGTCCTTTGTGATTTTTTTCACTCATTTTTTATACAATTTAAAATAATTTTAAAAAACAAAAGAAAAATATTAATTCACTAATAGTCAGTTTTTTAACTATTAAGTAAAAATTAAAAATTAAAAAAAAAAATCAGTTGATCACTCTTATTGGTCCAACAATCATTGTCCTATTAATTTTAGTGACAAAATAATTAGCTGTCCAAAAATTCGGTTTAGTTTGAAGTGAAAAAAGCTTCGGCAAGTCCTTTGTGAGATTTGGGTTATATATAATATTTAGACTAAAACTTGATTCTTATTAGTGATAATGCTTTGAATAATTACATATTCCATCGTTTCAGCTCTCCCAAGTAGTATTATTTTATGTCTTATTTAGTTTTCCAAGGACAATATAAGGAAGAAAAAGTAAAGAACCAATAATATATACACTACCAACTTCTAGTATTTTTTTGATGTCCAATTTTTTGTGCCTTTTTTTAAAAACTCTAGAGCTAATGATCAATGGCACATCAAGTGAGATAAAATTATGAGGAGAGTCTAATATATAACATAACTCATAATTAATACGTGAAAAAATGCTATATAATAATCTATCACTTTATTTCTATATTGGTGACATTACTATTAATTTTTTGATCAACTCTTATTTTCTAAAAAAAAAAAAAAAAAGATTTAATAGTAAGAGATAATATGAGTACAATATATAATATAATACTGACATGTAACAAATATGATACCAAAACTTTAGATTTAACAATGTATAGAATTATTAAAATAAATAACTAATTAAATTTCATCCTTCAATTTTTAATATGACATTGAATTTTGTTTTTGATTCAATTCTTGATAGGAGTGGGGCCCCCTGCCCGTCCCATGCGGATTGCGGAGCATCCGCCCTCATGGTGAAACCATGCCGGGACATGGCTCGAATTGGACCCAAGCCGGCTCGGGATCTATCCCATCTGTCCAGCCCAACCCACTTTATATATATATATATATATATATTAATAAAATAATTTTCTTTAATAAAATGATGTCATATTTTTTATTAGATTTTGTTTAAAATGTTAAGCCTCCCTCTGTCGATACTGTCTCTCCTTCCCCTCTTAGTCTATCTTTCTCTTACTACCTCGCACAAACCTTCACCTTTTGATGTTGTCTCTTTATCTTCCTCTCGCGTTGTCCACGGCTTCCCAGTCCCAAGTATGTCTCTTTGGTTTTGGATGATTTTAATTTTTTTTAATTGATTTGGGTAGGGGTGAACGACCATGGGGCCAATCCTCTCTCGACATCCAGATAGGAGCACCCGCCCATGGAGAGCTGGGGCTGAGCTCTAGGTGCCAAACCCTCCCACACATGCAGGAGTGGGGGACGGATTAGGGTGCCCCCGTCCGGATAGTACCTCGAATGAGTGAGTGAGTTAAGGGCATTTAAAAAATTCAATTTAGTTTTTTATTTTTTATTTTTCAGTTTGTTTTATTTTGTTACTTGGGGTATTTAGAAGTGATTTTTCTATGTTGTTTATCTCTGTTCTTTTCAATTGCTGCCCAATGTTTGGTTTGACTACTTTCAAATTCTAGGGAGGACAAAGCACACTTGAAAATTGTCTCAAATGCTGCAATTTTGTCTCAAATCCAGCAATGTTGGGCATATTGTTTACACATGTTGTGCAGCATAAATGTTACGGTAAAAGATTATTCAGGTACTTCATCAAACTGATGGAGCATGCTAGATAGGTTTCTATATGTATTCATGTTTTACGAAGTTGGAGTTCAGTAGACACATTTTTATGCAAATCTAATTATTCAAGTTAACATTAAAAAAATTCAGTTAGAAGCCCAGAGTCAGTTTTTATGCAGAATGCATAAAAATCATAGGTCAAGCCTTACTCCAGCCATTGTACTGCTGAATTTGGTTAATTTCTGTGACTTATTGTTGTCGTTTAGCCAAGTATTTTGTTACTGAGAAAAGATAAATGTTTTCCTTTGAGGCTAATGCTTGGTGTTGATATGTCAAAGGTCATACTTGTTGGTTCTTTGAGCATATGAGCCTTATAAGAGGTTCTGACTCTCTATTTATAAGATTTCGAGGTGTTTTTTTTTTTTTATATTTATTATTTTGGTTTTTACATTTTCTGCACAATATAGGGATATCTATGTGCAAGACCAACTTGAAAACTTTTTTTTTTTACTACTTTTATGTCATTTGGTGGTGTCTAATCAGAGCATTTATATTCAACACAAATGCATATATGAGGTGATTATTTCCTCTCCAGGTTGTCAGTACTACTTATAATTAATAGTTGAATCAACTATAGTCACCAAAAACTGTAATTATAAATATATCTATGTAATTCTCAAATGCAAGATCACAAATACAACAGAAGTCGAAGCAGTTAATACTAAACTCATGAGGAGACTTTCAATAATATTATTAATGATATTATTGTAGGGTACAAATGCATGTATTATAATTCTGCAAGTACTAGTGGTATAACATAATATAGATCATATATTATTGCTTCATTAACCAAGTTTCTGTATAGATTTGTTTGTTTATACTTTTTTGTGAAATTGTAGGAAGTGCTGAGAGTATAAAAATAAGCAATGTTATTCTCGGTTAACAACTTCCTGACCCATGGAGGCATGGCATCTTTGATTGTTAAACCTGTCGTTTTGCAGAGATTTTAATTCCATCAAACAACATTCGCATGAGCTATGCAAAGAAGGGTAATTTTATTCTATATAATTATGTGGTCTTCTTCGTGGGTTTGATGCTAATCCAATCCATATGTTGTAATTTTTAGAAATGTTATTCAACATAAATGAATAATTAGAGGGTACCACTGTTGTCCCAGATGATGAGGTACGAGTTGAAGCACCAAAATCCGGTATGGAATTCGGGAGTGAGAAAGAGGTTGTGGTGTAGTTTGTGTAATTTTTGTACCTCTTGAGATGATGTTTTGGTAGCATTTTCTGATCACGTTATGATGGCATTCTTGTAAGTCCAACCTCTTTTTTCTGGTTTATCATTAGTCAAATGTTCCTCATTATGGCTTTCTCGTATGCTATAGTAGAGTTCGAGTTGCTTCCACAATGCTGAAGTTGTTTTTTTCCTCTATTCAACTTTACTGCAGCATTCAAAAGGTGGTTGACAGATGAGGAAGAACAAAAGACAGCGGACCACCAACCAATCTGTAAAGTGGTTAAGTGCACTCTGAGAAAACAAAAAAATGCAAAGAAAAAGCTACACAACTGTGCACTAAAAAAGCCATGTTGATGTTGAATTTACAGTTTGGTCCATATAAATGTAACTAATTTAGACATTCGTAGAAGGAATTAAGTTTTGAATGGCTTTGTGTCACTTCTTTCAGATGAAGGATTTTGACAAGATTGGAATGGACGACAAGACCAAATTTTCATTTGCTATGTATTAATTAGTTCTTGTACAATTTTAATTTATACCTGTTGGAGACTAAGCATGCACTGATATCTGTATAAGTTTATTTCATGTGAATGAGATGAGGGAATTTGGCAAGATGAGGCATCGTTCTTGTATCATAATTTCTGTGCAATTTTGCAACATAGATCCAATATACAATAAACATAATGTTACCAATATGAATATACAGATTTCATTGAAAAGTAAGGAAACCAATCTTGAGCTAAGTTGTTTTCATTACACAACTTTTCATTTAAAGGTCATTATAAAGGTCGCAACTTGAGAAGTACAATATCATTGGCTAAGCATGCACTTATAATTAAGTCTTCATTTGCAAGTTCTTCTTGCTAGCATGCTGCTGCTCAAACCCAGGAAATGAAGATATGGCAGGCCATCATCTCTTCCAAAAGAAACACACCAGAAATCAAGGAGGACTGACAATCTCAAATCAAATCATAGATAGCCATATATATATATATATATATATTATCGGTATATTTCACCTTTGCTATTACTTCATGAACGGAAGTATTGTGAAATTACCTTCAAATGTAATTTTTATATCTAAAGAAAAGATGTCACAGTTAATGGAGATTTTTAAGTACCAACAGGTCTATTAAAGAAAAGCATGGCTATTTGTCCCCGACATTGTCGACCCATAAACCTGTTAAAAAAACATTTGAATCATAAATGATCAAGCTAAAGGCTTCATAACTAACAGGAGTTTAATTTTAGGGGCACAGCTACTAAGGCTAAATTGAATGCTGTTGGGAGAGATGGCATGACAAAATGGCCTATCATAGAGAAAAGAAGATTCGAAAGAATTATTTCTACCACAAAACAGCTACAATTATTAGTGGATGATTTTAATCCAAATGTCTTCCCATTTACATTTCATTCTAACTTTTATCGGATGGACCTCTTGTGGTACATTACAATATCTCTGACAGAGGTCTTCCACATTTGAGCTTGTCTGATTATGATCGTGTCTAAAGGTTGTTGCATCAAATTCTACTTGTTGCCCAACTGTCAACTGGGAAATTCTAAACTTGGCCTCCAGCCCAACTTAGAATGTGCATAGACATACTAAAAACAATTCAGCATTCTTTTAATTCTAAGTCATTTTAATACGGATGAGTTTCCAAAATAATCTATCCAAAATAATCAACCAATAATCCCGTGAACTAGAGGAAAAAAAAATTATCTGTTTCAAAACTCAGTTGCTGTTATTTAGATTAACATAGTGCAGGCAACAGATGGTCAAAGAATAAAGCAAAGAAAAAATTCCCCAACATGAACTACACATGGCTAGCAAATAGAGAAATATAATGGGGAGAACTACAAACTACTACTATAACTGTTGTTATTAGCTATGAACTTAGAACCTAAACATAAGGCCTCTTTCAGTTTCATTTCACTTTTAAATAAAAATCTCCTAATAAGTGAGTGCACATGAGAGAAAACAAGAAGAAGAATGTTAATAAAGGAAAGTAGCAGAGAGTCACAGAGAACTTGCTGAATAGAAGTTAGTCTAGGCTCTTATTGGAGACCTACTCATAAACGTGTAGCTTCTCCACCATATGGACACAATACCCCAACAAATTCACAACATTCCGATGCTGAACGCGTGCCAACAACTTAGCCTCATTTTTAAACACTTTCTCCCCTTGGTTTGAGCTGTGTGAGAGCTTTTTCACCGCGATCTCTCTCTCATCAATCAACTTCCCCTATTACCAAAAGCATCCCAAAACTTAGAAGAAGTTTCAATTGCCCTTTGAGGTTAGTAGGTTACTTTGATAACAAAGAAGCTCTCTCCCTTGGGATCCAAAGGTCTAGCCCAAAACATGAGAAAGCTTGGTAAATTATTATCATTTGGAATGTAAACTCAAGCGTGGAAAAATATGCTTCTGCAAATTTAATAATTTAACACTATAGAAATGCTACTCTCAGGCAAGTGGCTTAACTATTAAACATATACATATGATGTACATGATATCAATGATTCTATACTATCTTCTAAATTGGTAATGTTCATTTGTATAATATTAGTGGTTGTACTTATGTTCTAAATTATTCCCACAAATTTTCAGAAACCTCCTCTATTTTCTAAAATCTCATTTTTCCGTTGTATACCAATATGATTAAGTTGTTCCTAATTCACCGACCAAGTTAGTTTCATTCCTTGTCTCATTAATCTTTATCTCCTTCACTATTATTTCCCAAAAGACGTACAACTTTTTACACACCCGGCAACTCCCAGAACGTAATTTGCAAAGATTATAGAGGATGAGGCATTTTCGTCCTCTAACGCTCTGTTCTATTTCAAAAAAAAAATGAGAAAATACCAAAAAATTGAGAAAACAGGCACATCATTAAATCATTTCCCATTACATTAAAATCTGGATATTTATGTTTCCAGCAGGACGAGGGGGGAACAAGCTAAGATAGAACTGTATATCTAATCTTACATCTTAAACTTTCTCAGAAACCATACAGAGTTTAAAGTTTAAACTTCTTTGGAAACCCAAATTACAGCTGAATTTAATCATACCTTGTATACGGGTCCAAAGCCACCTTCGCCGAGCTTGTGAGTTAGGTGAAAATCTCGGGTGGCGGCAACTAAGAGCATTAGTATTAGTCTATGTATATGCATATACAAAGTCATATTTACATAATATGACCCTAAAATCTTCTACATTGGCTTATACATATCCAAATATTTAACTACCTATGAATAGTGCTTATCCAAATTTGGATAACTACTATTCACCCTACAAATCATATTTAAATAATTATTTATCCCTCCTCCCACTCTCTCTCACACAATCCTTTCATTTTCTCCCTCCTTCAACAACAAAACAAACATTCACTTGCACATTCATTTTATTATTATAATATATTATATATTTTTTTTTTCATTTTATTATATTTTTAATATACTATTATTAAAAAATTATATTTTTTATTATTAGATTTGTATTATTAATGTCAAATGTATGTAGTGGATGTTAATTGTAAAATATATATAAAAAAATTGATTTTAGCAAAAAAGTTATAATAATAAAATAATAAGCCAATGTGAGAATTTTGTTATTTCGTCTCAAATAACAATAATAAAATATGCATAAGCCAATGTTATAATAATATAACAATAATAAAAGTTATAATAATAAAATTGATTTTATTATTATTTCGTCTCAAATATGCATAAGCTAATGTGAGAATTTTGTTTGAATGTCAAAGTGAATATGTAAAAGAGATAATTTTGCATATGGATATGCATAAACCAATACTAATGCTCTAAGGTCTCTTACGGAAATAGTTTCTGTCCCTATTGAGCAATCGCATGGGAAGATCCCTCCCATAATTCCTTTGTCTCGACAACCAGAAACAACGCAACCTCACATTAAAAACTCATGTCCAGCCCTTGCACCACCGTACGCCGCATGGTGCTAAGTCATTGACAATGTTCCTCCGTGTCACCATGATTGCATCAGTAGCCACTTGTAAAGTCACCGCAAGCCAACTCTATAGAAGACCCAAGCTGATGGAATCAAGGCCACCTCAAGGAGGAAACTGAGGGGGGGAGACGCGGGGGTGGAGGAGAGGAACAAAAGAAACGAGGAGGGAGGAGAGCAGGGGGAGATGCACACGGGGGTGGGGGTGGGGGTGGGGGTGGGGGGAGAGGGAGAGGATGGCAACGCAGGGTAGGGGTGGGGGAGAGGATGTCGACGCGGGTGGTGGGGGTAGGGGGCGACCGGGGGAGGGGAGGAACAAAAAGAAACGGGGAGGGGAGGAGAGCTGGGGCGACCCGGGGGAAGAGGAAGAAAGTGATTTCAAATGTGAATTGTCTGAGGGAGGGAAACACAATTGTGAAATGGACACGTAAGGTGTGCGATCGGCTGATGTAAACAGTGGCTGATGCCAAAAATTATTCTATTAAAAAATATTAAAAAAAAAATTAACTAGCGGTCGCTCATTTAGGTTGAGTTTGGATGTTGAAGTAAGTTAAGTTGAGTTGAGTTGAGATGATAAAATATTGTTAAAATATTATTTTTTTAATATTATTATTATTTAAAAGTTTAAAAAAATTAAATTTTTTATTATATTTAGTGTTAAAATTTTAAAAAATTATAATAATAAATTGAGATGAGTTGAGAGTAGTTGATGATCGAACGAAACCTTAGTAAGCAGAAATGCCAGAAAATTAGAGATGCTGAGGAGAAAGCCAAGCAAAGCCTGACGAAGACAGAGAAGAACTCGACCAGGCCCGCAAACGCATCGCCGCCACCTCCGCCGCCAGCAACTCGACAGCCACGCCAAAGACTCATCCATCCCCCTCCGTATCCGCCTCTTCTCTCAAGAAACAAACAAAACTAACCTATACGTCATATACAACCCTATAAGTTGTTACTATCTCTTTCTTCTTCTTTTGGGATTTTTGGGGAATCCAACCAGCTGATTCATGGAGGTCGAGGTTAAACTTCGGCTTCCAGACGCGGGGGCCCACCGCCGCGTTACCAATATTTTGGCCCCGTTCCACGTCAAGGCTCACCGCCAGGAGAACCACTTCTTCGACGGCTCCGCCGCTGAGCTCTCGGCTCTCAGAGCCGTCCTCAGGCTCAGATTCTCCGACAAGGACCCCCGCTGAGTCGTCACTCTCAAAGCCAGAGCCATCCTCGTCGACGGCGTGAGCCGCGTGGAGGAGGACGAGGAGGACCTGGACCCGTCTATCGGGCGCGATTGCGCGGCCGAGCCGGCGAAGCTGAGCGCCGTGGAGTCTAGGGTTGTGAGGAGGGCGAGGGAGGAGTTTGGGGCGTTGGGGTTTGTGGGGCTGGGAGGATTTGGGAACGTGAGGCAAGTGTACGAGTGGAAGGGACTGAAATTGGAGGTGGACGAGACTGATTTTGGGTTTGGGACTCTGTATGAGATTGAGTGTGAGAGTGAAAATCCCGAGGACGCCAAGAAATTACTCGAGGAGTTTCTCAAGGACCATGGGATCAACTATTCGTACTCGGAGAAGTCCAAATTCGCGATTTTTCGGTCCGGGAAGCTACCATAGTGAGTTTTAGTTTTTGGATGTTGATTTCTTGTTCGGGTGGTTGCCGATGTGATGCTTGCATATGCGATTAATGACATTTATGTTCCTACTGATTGGATTTGTGGGTATTTATTTGTTTGCATATTGATAGAGTATTTTTGTTGGATAAAATTTTTAGGTTGCGATTATATGTAGGCAGTAGGATTGTTATAGTTTGACAACTCATCTGAAAAAAGATAAGATTTGAATGGGGATGAGGACAAAACCCTTCAAGTTTACTCCTTACTTGGTAACATGATTCTATTGCTAGTTCCTTCACTGCTTCCAAAATCGACTCGCTTACATTGCACTGCTGCTTCTTCCAAAATTCTGGAAGTGGACTGTATGGGTAGTACTTAGATGATGATCACTTTCGAAGCTCTGGTTTGCATTAAATCCTCGGGCTTGATTATTTATGTTTGCTAGAGATGACTCATGCCATTTCTGAAATCCAGAAGTGTCTATAAAGACTTGGTGGGCTCCAAGCTTGCTCCTCTGTATCAAATCTTTAAAGACTTCGGGGTTAAATGACCTCATAGTGGATAAAAAAGGCGAAGACTAATACTGGTAATGGTTTATCTCGTGGAGCTGAGTCTAGTATGGTATGCTTTAGTTGGGTCAAATTTTTATTGGGTTGGATTGAGTAAAGTATGCCTAAACTAATGGTTGTTTGTCCTTGAGTAAAGTATAGTTTATTTGACGTGAGTATGGTACGCCCAAGTAAACTAACTAATGGCTGGCCTATCTTTACCTTTATGCAATCTTCTTGTGAAACATTTTACTTCCTCTTGGAGGTTGTGATTGTGATCTTTGATGGTTGTAGTGCCCGTTTGGTTGAGTTTGAAAGCATGAAAAGTATGTACTTTCAATAGCTTCAAAGCTCTTTTGAAGAAAAAATAGCATGCTTGGTAAATTTATAAAAAGTGGTTTTAAGTATCCTAAAAAATCTGAAAATCCACTTTTAAAAAAATTCTAAATTGAAACTTTTGTTGAAAAGCACCTCCAACAAGATACTGAAAATAACTGTAACAACTTTAAATGCACATAATTTCTTTGATTTACTTATTATTATTATTTTTTTAATCTAGGACTATGTTTGGCCTGTCACCCATTATTCTTGATCTGATTGTTTTTGGGCCTAATTCTTCCACCTTTACTTTTACACGATTTTCATTCCTCAGTTAACTTATTGATATCCTTGTGAATTGATTATCATTTGCAGTGGTAGTTTGACTCTGATGTTTTTTGTTTAAAATTGATTATTCATCATTGTCCAAGCATGGCCAACATTCCTTTTTTCCAATATGATTTGATGCAGTGACCTATTGATTGCTTTATGTTTGCATTCATGTTTAGTCACCTGGTTCATTTTCACAAATATGAATGTGATGAACTTCCTAGGTGAATGCTGTTCTTAGAGCTTTGGGAATGAACGCATCACACCCCTAGACTTGTAATATCCTTTACGGCCTTGCAGAATTGCTTAGCTGTAGTTTCAGAGCTCACAATGTAATCCATACTTGCTGGCCTGTGTCAGAGCTCATCAAGGGTTAGGTAGCAATAACTATCAGCGATTTCAAGTGCTTTAGTCACGGCGTTGCTTGTCAAACATCATTTTTCACCTCCTTGTATGCATTTCTTTATTGTGATCAAGGATAGGCTCTTGGCTATGTAATCATCACTTACCAGACATTTTCCTTCAGCAGATAAAGGGTATCTAATCCTTGGATCAAGATCACTATTCTCATACCACCAATCTATTAGCACCTGGGTCTTAGTACTATGATTAGATTGCCTACATTTAGAGTTTCTATCGTAATGAATGTGCTAATTTTATTCCAACTATGCATTGCCATGCATCTGTGGTACGTAGTTGAAATGGTAATGAGAAGAATTGTGGTGTGTTTTTGTACACATTTCTTTCCTTATGGAAGAGAGAAGTCTAGTAGACCCGGCATTAATTTACTCATTCTGAGTGAGGTCAGTTAATTATACTGTGGTTCTGTCAAAATAATATTGGTTGTTGAAACTTACATTCCATGATAAGTTTTACTACTCGAGAAAGTTGAATCTTCACTTATCTGGTTGCATGTGTTATTGATCTCACCTATCTGTAAATATTACTTTTGAAATGTTTACTTATCTGGTTTACATATTTATGCGTATTTGGTAGGTTTTCCCAGACAGATATGTGGTGTTCGGAAGAACACTCCCAAGTTTGCAATAAAGGCCATTTGTTTATTCTGTCACAAGACGGTTTTATAAACTTTCTGGCTAAATTTACCAACTTTGGTTGTTTTGACTGATTTCAAGTCCTTTTCATTTCTATTTGTTGCTGCTCGATAGGATTATTTCCCCTGGATTCATATTCCATGCCAACCAATGCTCATCAAATGATGATGTTTGGGTTCATCTTTTCCTTATCTTTCTGTCGTTTTGTTGATGGGTTTGACAACGTTTCCTCGATTGATTGAGAGAATTTAGAGGCGAGGTGTGTGTTTCGCAAATCCACAAATAGTTACTGGACAATTAGTTAGCTGAAGTTAGTAGTTACTTCATAATCAATGATTTTTTAGTTATTCTGCTTATCATCTTTGTATTTAGATCAATTGCTGCTCCTATTATTAGGTTTTCCACTCTTATACTTAACAATACTGGGCCCCTTGAATCTTTTAGATCTAGATGCTCTATGTCCAGTTTCCATTTTCTGTTTCAAATCTCTAATCAGTGGAACTGATGAGCACCCGAGGGATTTAAAGTTGCTGTATGTGCTAGCTGTTCTTTCTGCCAAATTAGATATTAAAAATGTTCATATCTTATTGAATAAAATTTGAGTTGTATTTTAATTCAAATCGTCACAAAAAATATTTTTTGTGACAATTGAACAATAAACCGACACAATATATATATATTTTGTGATGCAGTTGTTCTGTCAATACGTGGACGATTTTTAACACTAATTTTGTGACAGTTTGGTTTATTTTTATGACGGTTTTGTCCGTCGCAAAAACTACAATATGTTGTAGTGGCGCGACTCGTGATTTGGAGTCTTGGATTTACAAATATGATAAACAGAAAATCACAGAGAGAGATGAAAAGATTTGATCAGCTCATAACACACAAATTGAAGAGCAAGTTGATCGTTTCAACCCTGTATAATATTATATGTATTTATATATATGATTTTTGTAAACTTAATGATTAAAGAAGTATGAGTTTGTGATTTTTTTTTAAATATTTCAAGTGATTTAAAACATGTTTAAAAAAACATACAAAATAAAAAAAGTGTATTTTACATTTCTCCATGCATAGAAACTCTTGTGGCCCCTCTCGGTGGCCTTAGCAGTCCACTATATATAATAAGAAAAATTCTATTCATCATCTTTACACATTATATTTTTTTTTTCTCTTACTAAATATGTGATATATAAATGATAAGTAGAAAAATTTAATTACTTTAAGAAGAATAAAAAATATATATAATGTATGAGTGTGTGGGGATGATGAGTAGCAAAAAGCTCATGATATAATAATCTCTTAACAGAAAATCACAAAAAGATAGAGGAAAAGATTTGAGATCATAACAAACAAATAACTACTAGCTAGATTAATTAAGAGCAAGTCTGATGTTTTGGCCTATATATATATATATAGTCCCTGCAGCTAGCCTACATGCGAAGCTAATTTATTAATTTGTCATCTCAGCTTGTTCATCTAGCTAGAAAACCGGTGATCACCTTCAACCAGAATCATGAAGAAATTATATATTTAGCTGTGTTCTTCTTCGTTATTTGCTCAGTCACAGTCATTATTCAAAACTTGCCTTGTGCTTATGCACGGGATTTTGATGTTCTCAATCATCATGATGATCATGATCACCCGGACCCCCAACGTCCTACAGACGAAGTTGGGAAATGCTTGACTGCTGTCTCAAAGATAGAGCCATGTGTGGCCGATATTATTCGGGCAATTTTATCATTAATTAACTTCACTAATTTAGGCCAGACTTGTTGCACTGCCTTCAACCAGCTGGTTTCTGAGGATTGCCATGGCCAACATGCTCGCGAGGGTGATCATTTCTTGCACCATCCATGGCTCAAGGACCATTGTTCTCAATTTGCTGCAAAGCCTCCATCTGCAACACCAGCTCCGCCTTCCCCATGAACATGAAGTCCTGATCCAGCTTGCATTATCTACAAGTGGCATGGATTGATGATCCTAAAATCTCTGAAGAATAAGATGATTACCAGCTCGATCATTCTGGTTAAAATAAATTAATTCATGTCGATCGATTAGCTAGGTAAGTTTCTTGTACTGTTTAATTCCTTAATTCTTAGTTTTTATGATCTTTCTTTGTTTTCAACGAAGATGTTCTTTTTTGCCATTAATGCGTGAGCTCGATAATTTAGTGATCATCATCGATATGAGACTACTGCATGCATGCTCTTTAATTTCCACATTATATATATTGGAGTTTTATTTTTATTATTATCATTAATATTTTTGAGTTTTTGCTATTATTATTTATATATGATTAATATTGGAATTACGTATGCTTCAATTAACATATATCATATAGTCAATATATATATATATAGAAATGATATTTACAGTCGTAGAGTGCGTAAACGTCACGCAACCCCTAAAAAAAGTGAGGAAATACGGGATCTACATGAAAAAAAATAATTTTTTAATAGTAGACTTAACTCTTTTTCAAAATAATTGCATGATGCTTGCGCACTCCACAACTGTATATAGCATTACACACTACCATGCATGGCTAATAATTAATGTAGTAACAAAACGAGTCAGATTAATGTAAAGGTGATATATAGCCTTCATCAATCCACTCGACCATTTTCTATGTGCCCACTCATGCATGCATGCATGCATATATATATATACTAGGTGAGAGCTACGTGCAAAGCACGTTTGTCTAGTTTTATGAAATGATTATTTGTAAAAAATAATATATATTTTATAAAATTGATTAATTTCATTTAGTAATTTAAAGCATAGTGCAAAATATAAAAATATTAATTCAAAATAAAATATCATTCAATTCAATCAAATACATGTTGAATTCAACTTTTAACGCCTCCTATAGACCACCCTTTGCTTTTCCAACATTAATAGCAATTAGACACTTGTATGAACATGGACCTGGTGGACGTGACTCATGATCAGAGTTATCATGATCCTCATCATCCTGATTGTGCTTGAATCACTATCACTCCGCAATTGAATTGAGCAAGCCATAAAAACTTAGGAACCCAAAAAGTCAAATGAAAATGTTAACCAAAAAAAGCAGTGACATAATACTGCAAAAAGTTCAAATAGCTGATAGAAAGAAAGAAAAATGGAAAAACAGGCATTCTCTAGAAAGTAATAAGAAACCAGCACAGAAAGAGTCCTACAAGAGCACGCAGATTAACAATAATAATAATCATAACAACATGCTTTAAAGTGGCTTCTCCAATACAAAACTTCACGATCTGAACTTCGTCCAAGTTTCTGCAAATGTCATAACAGTACAAGAAGGTTAAAGATGTGAGTCCCAACTTCCAACAAAATCATGGCAAGAGGTAAGAAATCAAGTTCACAAGATCTCCATGAAACATCAGCCTGTCAAAATTTTAGATCATAACAATGAAAGAGTTAAGAATTGTAAAAACAATATATCAACAAAAATTATCCAGCAATAAGACACGTGCACTTAATTCTAGTTATATACATAAAATATATTAGCATATATAAAGGAAATTGTAAGTGTAGTTTGAAACAGATAATTACATCCATCACTGCATGATAAAGTTACAAGTGATCTAGATAAAGGGGAAAAAGCATTATCAACTGTAGTACCGAAAACCAACTCTTTTTCTTAGATTCTTTTGTCTTGCCAGTCGTGCTTTTACTCTTTATTTTTTTACCAAATCTGGATGGTATTAACTCACATGAATAACCATGCAGGAACTAAAGATGAAACCAAAATAATGTTGTTTTTAGCCTCACCATCATTCATCAAGGGGAAAAAAAGAAACAGGACATCCTTCAATTTGTTTTTTTTTTTTTTTGGGGGAGGGGGGGGTGTGGATTTTATAAACACAAAAACCTAGAAAAAGTTTTGGTCCGACATTTTCATTTTTATGTATCATAGTCAACTAATACACAGTTTATAAATTATTTTTCATGGAGTTTCAAACTCTTGAACCCTTTGACAAATGCTTCACAATCATATTATGATTGTGCAGGTTTCTTTACAAAGAAAAAAGAAGAAGAAAAAGAAGCGAAGGTCCACAGAAGAAACAATTACACATTAAGATGCACACATGCAACTACAAATAGTAAATCTAAAATTTTCATTTACATGATTAAATATTAAGATCCCCATTCCTAGCATCAATGTATCACACCTACAAAGTAAAAACTCTAATAGATGTAAATGTTTGATAAGCTCTCACAGGAATAGAAAATACGTATTCACTTGCCACAATATATAGTTATTTGCCCTTCCTACTAAGCTCCAATGTAATTAAAGGAATCACCGGATTGCTGCACAGACCACTTGTGAATCAAAATTAATTAAATAAGCATCATAAACTCAACACCACTAAACTGAAACAACGAAACTACAAGACTAAATGGTTAGTAACTGATCAGGCTCAAGTTTCATAAGATGGCAGAGCTATCAAGTTCAACCAAGATCAATAATCAATCAAAATTTCATTTAGTAAGACCAAATTAAAGCAAATGGATCTGGCATGCATACGTCTTTGACTTTTTGCAGAAAAGGGGCTAAGTAATCCTTCCATTAATTAATCACCATTAATTATTTTAAAGCTATGATCGAACTTAATTTGGTTGAAGTCATGCAAATATATATTATAAGTAACAAGTACTATAATATGACGAAAGTATAAATAAATAAAGCAAACTATGATGAAAGTACAATGAAGACCAATATCTATGACAGAGAGGAAGTGATATAGTATTAGTAAACTATTTACAAAGAAAAGAAAGAGTTCAAAAAAAAGTTTCTGTGGAGCTGTAGGGTCATGGTGGAAGTATGTACCAAAGAACTGCCTGGCCTTGAATAGAAGAACTAAATCATGGAAAAGGATAGCAATAACCATCTCCAAAGTATTCGGGATTAGGCTTATTTAAGTTGAGGTCAATTTATATTTCCTACTATTAAAGACCCGTTCTTCCACATACTTAAAATAACATAAAAAGTATACATAAATTAATGCTGCTATTGTTCAACATTAGAAAAACCTTTAAACTCCAGCATATTCCATGCTGCCTCAGCTTGAGCAGAAGCCTTTCCCTCAGCAGCACGTCTTAAGGCCTTTGCAACAGCTAGAGAAGAGATGGAAAAAAAATATGAGCATAATGGCTTTCTATATTAGATTCATAGGCAGAGCAGTTACTTATATTAAATATGTGCGTAACGTAGAGGATTAAGCATGAACGTACTTCTCAAGACAATCATTCAACTCATCTCCAGAACTGTCTCATATAGGTCCATCTCCATCCTGCAAATCATCCCCATGACAATCTGAAAAAAAGATGAATAAGATGTACTGCTACCAAACTACCAAAATCTCATATTCTACTCCAAAAGAAATTTATGCCATAACAATTGTGAAGATAACAATTAAAGAAAATATCTTGCATGAGAAATTCCAAAAGGTAATTCTTGAGCAGAAAAGGTGACGTTTTCTCAAATAATTGAAAAAGAAAAATAATGTTTTTCTTTTTTAATGCAAACAATAGCAAAATGGGTTCACTTTCATTTTGAATATCCAAAGTTGTTATGCCTTAAGGATGTAAAAGGTCAAAGCAGATGTATTTGATCATATAAACGCATGGGAAAAAAGGAAGGTTTTGCTAGTATCAAAATCCACATTTAAGCATGGAAATATTTTCTTATGATAATTTCATGCAGACAAAGAAAGCAGCTACCAGAGCAAGGGTCTATTTAACTTTCAATTGCTGAAATTTATTTATAAAAGAAAATAAAAGAAAGGAAAGGAAACAAAAGAGCTAAACACAAGAAGTTCTTCTCTTTTTTCAATTAATTGAAACACCAATGGAAATGCACGTGACCTCATGCATCATCCATCCTTATGCAGGTTGGAAGTGCCACTCAACACAAAAATAGAAAACATAAATAAAATGTAAAAAACATTTGATCATAAGTTACTCACTTAGATTTGCCTTAAAACATATAAACAGATCCCTGAACTGAAGGTTGAAGAAGTTCATCAATTTCCTTCTCCAAGAAGAGAGAAAATGAATTGGGAAAACCATTCTCTGGCTGCGAATATGATATACTTTCCTCTCCCTACCCACGTCAAGCATATCAGATCATACTCAAGAAAAACTGTGTAAACTATGCCAAATTTCTCAGTTAAGTAGGTAAGATAATGTGTTGTATTAAAATATATGATACAGCACACAAATAAGCATTGTACCTTGCCAAGGTAGTTATAGTCTCAAAAAAAAAAAAAAATCTGGAGACAATATCTTCAAAGACACAAAAAGAAAACAGAAAAAGACACAGCAAACAAAAAAAAAGCAAAAACAAAGAAGAATAGAATCAATGTAAAATAAAATTTTTGGCAATATCAGGAAAAAAAAAATCCACTTCTCATTTACCTACACAAAGGATGAAAGAAGAAAAAAATGAAAGCACAGATAAAAGGAAAGCAAAAACAGAAAACAGAAACAAAAAATAAAATTTAAAGATAGACCAACTTCAAAAAAAATTTACATCTACTCCGATGTGTATGTACAAAGCATAAACAAAACAGAAAAACTAAAGAACTAAAAGCATTTAAAAAAACTACCAGAACAAGGAAAACGTAGAAAAAAAAAGGAAGAAAAGGTGAGAGAGATAGAGAGAGAGATGATAGAAATTAAAGAGATGAAGACAATAGGACCAAGAATGCAGTTTTTAGCCGAGACTGCACATCTGAGCAAAAAAAAAAGGCCCATTTAGGGTTTTTGCAACCCAGATTCTTTGAATAGGATGATAGCTTTGGAATAAATTTGGAAATTTTGACCGGGTCGACGCTAGGGTTTCCGAGAGTGTACAAAAACTGAGAGATATGGAAAAGCTTTTTTTGAAGTTAGATCTACATTAACGGATCCAAGCATTCTATAAAACCTCAAAACATACTGAAAAAGTTAAAAAAAAACCCCACCTTTTGGGAGATCTATCACTGTTCTTGTTTTGGAGGCACATCTGTTTGTAAGATCTGGACCCCCACGAAAATGGAGACGAACACCACAAACCTGAAGATAAAAACATGCACATCAGACAAGCAAAAAAATCAACTTCAACGGCTACCCCCTTTATTCGGCCAAAAACCTAAAAAAAACAAATAAAATCAAACCAAACCAGCGGAGACGAAGGGCCGGCGAGGAGAGGAAGAGGAAGGAGCCGAAGCTTCCCTTCCCCCTAGCTGGATTCGGAGGAGCGAGTTTTAGAGCGTTTCGGAGCGAGGTTCTAGAGAGAGATGTGGTCTGGTTTGAGAGAGCCCATTTTCGACTGGGATCAAAATGAACGCGATTTGCTGCTTTAACGTGGACTTAACGCCATTGGATAGGCACTTAACGGAAAACAAGAATTTCCGTCTACAGCCGTTTGATAGGCACTTATATAATAGAAGATAGATATATGCATGCATGGTCGAAGGAAACGTCGATATATCGATCCATTGCAAAGCTAGGAAAGCTGAATATTGATGATTGTACTTAAGAATTAAAATGGGCATCCCGGGCGGCAGATGATCATGAACTTGTTGTTACTAATAATCAAAGAAAGAACGTATAAAAGAATTTTATTTATTAAATAAAACAAAGATGAAAAAGAATAAAAGAAAAAAACCAAATCTTTATATAAGTGCATGCATATATAGAAATTCAAAGGATTGCAGCATTAATCATGCATACATATATAAATTACTTAATTCCTATGTGGAATTAGCTGATCACTTTATATTAGATCCATTCTTCTAATTAATATCCATATTAATTATTTTTCTTATGGATTGTTTGGGAATTAAAGGGAATGAAATGGGAAAATTAAAGAGAATTTCTTTTAGAAATATTCTATCATTTCTAGATCTTGTTTGGGATTTTAAGTACTAAAAGATCAAAATGAAATGAATATCATTAGTATTCCTTCGTTTGAAAAATCTTATAATACCGAATCATGCATTATGCATGAAATTAATATAATAAGTAAACTATATATATATTAATTGATACTGAATGCAGATTTATACAATAAATTAAATATAATAAAAAATAAGTGATAATACCATATTATATGCACACTAAAATATTATCAATATATTCCAAGTATGGTCATATTATAATATAATATTCTAATGCTTTTGTTGATTTTCTGATATATGTTCTATATATAGTGCATTAGACTTTCATATTATGTTCTAAATGACTCGATCATGGAGCTCTCAAAAACCGGGAGTCATCTCTCTCTCTCTCTCTCTCTCTAGTCAAGATCTAATATTCTAATGCCGAGTATAATCTTTGATTAGTTTTAATATTGAATTTTCCGGATATGGTCGACATGAATGTATAGGACTCTGCACTGCATTGGAGTCTATATATAGTTAATTAGGAAGGAAGTCTGTTTATTAGCACTTTGGATTTTAAGATAACTCATGTGAAAGAGAGGAGATTTTTAAATGAAGGTTATCACCTTTAAATCTAACCAATTTTGTCGTTAATAAATTATAAATTTATTATTATCCTTGTTTTTGATCAATCGCAACAAGCTGTTTCTAAAAATAAAAAAGAGAACAGAAATATAAGAATTATTTGAGGATATTGACATGAAAAAAAAAATAAGGAATTTGATTGTATAAAAAATGTATAAGAGAAAATTCAAATAATATGTTTTTTCTTTATTTTTTTAACTATAAAATAATATAATTTTAAATAAAAATTCACTTTAATATATATATTTTCTCTGTACAAAACTAATAAATTTTATGAGTTTTTATAAACGCCTATCACAAGTACTATACATTATAATTATCAGTCTATAAACCTGGTTGTTTGAAAGTATCATTTTCCATTATATACAAATATAATTAACTGCTAAGTATAAAAGACGAACTGATCACTCCTACTTTATCTCCTGGGACTTTGAACTTGGGATCAGTTGGACTTAGATTCAATGTTATCTACAAGAGATATTTGTTCGATCGTAATAGTAATCTTTCATCTTCACATGATCTACCTGAGTTTTTTTTTATTTTATTATTATTATTATTTGACAACAAACATGATCTGATCTTTCTACTCCCTGCGGATCAAGGAAATCCAGTCCAATTGAACTTTCTCCTCCGATCTTCTTATAAACCAGTCTAACAACACCAAAGTATCACTCTTTCTAATTCTATTAAAAAACTGGCTAGTTTTAAGCTTTAGCAGCCAGCAGCATGAAGAACGGTTTGGTGCTATTCGCGGCCATAGTATTGATCTTCTTGATTTGCCCACTCGCAGTGATATGTAGGGATGATAACTGGGTTGCTAGATGCATCTTTAAGTATCACTCCGTTCTAGGTTGTGCTGTTAGGACCTTTAATCCCCAAGTCCCCGTCGATCCAGAATGTTGCAAGATTATTGACAATTTCGATCGTACATGTGTTTCTAAATCGAGAAGTTTTGAACACCTAGAGTGTTCGTTTCAGTTGATTAAGAATAGATGTGGGAAGCAACACACTTCACCAAATCCACCTTCAGTATTGCCACCAAGTCCACCTTCTCCGAGGTCAACCCCGCCTCCTCCTTCTTCATCAATTACTCCTCCTCCAGTACTACCTTCAAGTCCACCTTCTCCAACGCCAACCCCGCCTCCTCCTTCTCCTTCTTTTTCTTCATCAAGCACTTCACCTCCAGTACCTTCAAGCGATCAGACACCCTAGCAACGCTTGCAGGTTTATCCACCAGAACCGTTGCCGATGCCGGATGCCACTGGTCTCTGGGGAACCTGGAAAGGTTGTGGGAAGGATAACGCAGCCGTGGCTTCCGCCCGTAAAGACTGGGACTTCCCAAATAATAGTACTAGTTGTATTGTGACACGTTATATAGGCATTTATTGTGATACGGGAAAGTCTTTGGACACCGTCACTAAGTTTTGCTGTATGAATTATAAAGATCTGCATGTTGTTCCCATTGGAAAGTGTATGATTGTCAAGCCACTTATTGCCCCTCCAGGACAACAATCTCCACCAGCTTCTCCACCGCCAAGCCCTCCTCCTCCACAGACACCGTTGTGTGTTGATCCTCCAGAACCATTGTTGGTGCTTGATGCTAGTGGTCTCTGGGGACAATGGTTAGGCTGTGGGGAGGGCAACACTTCTGAGAAATCCGTCAAAAAATGTTGGGGTAACAAGGATAAAAGCAAGACTTGTTGCAGTCTGGCACGTCACATAGGCATATCTTGTGAGATGGGTAAACCTTTCGACACACTTCATGAGTATTGTTGTTTGATTTACAATAATGATTATCATCCTAATTATGAAATCCCTCGGAAGTGTATGGACGTCAAGCCATATGTGATTCATTGATGGGGGATTAATATCAAACCCTAGGATTAAGTCTTTTATTTTTTTTTAATTTTTTTTTTATGTATTTTCCATCATTTTCTTAGAAAATTAGGCAAGTATTAATTGATGAGAGTTGGTTTAGATTTTAGTACAGTCATGTCGTTTAGGATTGTTTTAGAGTAGTGTCGTTTTAATTAAGTTGTTAGAGGTTTATTAATATCCTTATTTGTTGTCAATAGGGATGTAGTTTGTTTTTGCATGAATTGGGCTCCATATATATATATATACTAGTAAAGGGCAAACACGTGCAATGCACGTGTGCCCAATTGCAAAAATATAAAAAATATTTTTAAAAATAAGAATTTTTTGTAAAATTATGTAATAATAAAATATATACTAATATATATGATTATGAAATGGAATAGTTTTGCTTATGTTTTAATATTTTCTCATTGATCATAAAAAATATTACATATATTATCTGTAGAATATTTATAACTATAACATAAGAATTTTCACAAATACATTTACAATTATACAATTTTCTATTGCAGATTTAAAACCGACTATTGAAGTTGATGTGCGATCACTATACATTTCTAAATAAAATTGATATATAAAAATAGTAAATAAATTATTATTTATTAATATTAGCAATTTATATATTCTAATTATAATGTAAAAATTTTTAACTCCAAAATATGAGAAGAAATGTTTATCTTGATTGTGAAGCCTCTATTTTTTTTGCCACTATAACATAAAATGTTTTTATTTTTTTCATATTCAGTTGTTTTATTGTAATTTTTACATGATATGTAATAAAATGATTGATGTAATAAAATTTAAGTATATGCATATTCTAAAATCTAAAACACAAACGTAAAATTTATGAAAATATTATTCTTCAAAAAGTAAGTGCGACAATATATCTTAAATTTTGGAGACTTTTTTTTATTATTATAATTTTATGGATAATTGATATATTAATTTGGGATGAAAATTATTTTTAACACCTATGTATTTTTCACATCTAAAGTTGTAAATGGGACAAGTAGTGAAAATAAATACAAAAGTAGGGGTAAATTTTTTTAGCAATGCTTCACAACCTCCTAACCTTCACACACTACATTTTTTTTTAAAAAAAATTCTTAATATTTTTTTTGAGTTTATTCTTTTTAAAATAATTTAATTCTTCTATTCATTATTCATATAATAAATATTTAATAAAAGGAAAAAATAATAAAAATTAAAAAAAAGTGTGGTGTGTGAAGATTGTGTGAACAGTAGAAAGTTATGTAGATTTTTTCAAAAAAATTTTCCCTTCTATTTTTTTTCTCTCAGCGTCATGGACATTATAGAGATTATTTGTTTAATGTTTTTAATTATAATATAATAATAATAAATAAGAATAAATGAAGAACAATAACAGAAAACCTGTAAAAAAAATTATAATAGAGTATATATTTTTATATCATGAAGTTTTATAATTATATGAGTGAAAATAATATGACTAATTTTATTAGTAGTAGTGGAATATATTTTTTTTTTGTTCACTTACCCACTTAAAATCTGAGGGAAAAAAAAAAATAGCCCTAAAACCCAGTCGAATTATCAGCAAGAATGACCCAACACGGCGCCGTTTCCTGCACCGAAAGCAACAACCCATCCCCAATTTAGAACGACGTCGTTTTCAGAAGGAGAAAACCTAAATCTAATAGCAGCCGTAGAAATTCATCCTTATCACATCCCTTCCCTCATTTCGCCCTTTCCGAAATCTCTCTCCGTCTCTATCCCTCTCTTTCTTCTTCTCACCTTTCTTCTTCTACTTCTCTCCTTTCTTCCCTTTCCGTCTGCACTCTTCTTTATTTTCTTACCTTCTTCTAAACAAATAAACAAGATATGCAAAGAAATTTTAATTTTCTACCGAATGTGGAATTTTTTTTTTCCCTTTTTTTGTTGTAATTTTTTTCTTCTTGCATGCCAGTGGAATATATTTCATGAACCTGTGTCGGATTTCCACCCGAACGCAAGGCTCGAAGCGACAAGAGGAACTTCATGAAGACATGGTCCGCAGGTTTTTTTTTTTTTTTTTTCCGAATGCTTTTGTGTTTTTGGTTTGAAGTTGGTTCATCTCTGCATTTTTTTCTCTATACATTTGAACAGATCTTCGCATATTTGAAGATCTCGTGTTCAGATCTGACTGGTTATTTATTTTTTATTTTTTGGTTTGCTTCCATAGATCTGAAATAGATCCGACTGAGGTTTTTTTTTGGGTATTTTTTCGTCTTCAGATATGAGTGGCGTCATTCGCTGATCTACAAGTATATGTTGCTGCCTCTGTTTTGCTGTTGTTTTACTCTTTCTTTTGTTTTTTTTTTCTTTCCATGCTTCTAAGTAAATGAAGAAATTAGTGGGAAAATTTTGTCTGATTTCGCGAAATTTTTTTATCTTAAATATATTTTCTGTTGTGCTTGTAAAATTTTTGATTTTTTTGTTCTGTTTTGTAAAGATCAACATCTACGTATAGCAACCTTTTTCACGCTTAAAAATTTTTTTGTTTCGCACATATATTTGACATACCTATTACATGTAATGAGTTTTGGATTAAATTTTAGAATTTTAATCTTCAAAATAAATTGACATGTTATCTATGTATATGCATGTTATGTAAAGAAATTAAATTTTAAAATTTTAATTTTTATGTGTTCTATGTTATGTATACGCATGTTATACATATGAAAGTAATTTTGTCCTGCTGTTATGAGTCCACGATATGATTTTGCTAAACTGTAAATAATTGTTTCTGTAATCATAAAATAATTAAATTTGTTTTCATATGTATATGCATGTTATGTAAAGAAATTAAATTTTAGATTTTTATTTTTTATGTCTTCTAAGCTATGTATATGTATGTTATGAATAAGAAAGTAATTTTGTTATCAGTTGAGGATATAATTTTGCTAAACTGTAAATAATTGTTTCTGTAATCATAAAGTAATTAATTTTTTTTTTCATTGCTAAACTGTAAATAATCGTTTCTGTAATCATAAAATACATTATTTTTTTTTTTCACATCTATAAGTATTAACTATTTTATGAAAGCAAAGGAAATTTCATAATTAATAGAGTATAAGACCAAACAAGAAGCATACCGAGTGTAATCTGAAATCCGAAAGCCAAGCAGCAGACTTTTACACCAAAATCAGACAACGAAATTTGGTTTTATAGTAAATCGGAAGCGGTGGAAATAAAGTAAAAATACAATCTGATAACAAATGTGAACGCAGTGGAAAAGCTAAGTGAAAAAACGGCAGAATGATAAATCCAGAACATATGTCACAATGCATGAATATCCACGTGTACGTTAAAATGCATGACCAGCACAGCTTAAAGTAAATGCATGCCGTCGATCGAGTGTAGCCACGTACGCATGCAGTCTGAGCCGTGACAATTAATTCACATATAAATTACTACGAGTCCTTCTATACACCTTTCCCTTTTTCTCATACGGCACACGAAAGGTGATCTGGTTTTTTTTTTTTTTTTTTTTTTTTTAAACGCTCGTTTAGTTAAACCTAAAATTATACCCTTTCGAATTCATTTTTCCCCCTACACCCACGTTCTTCCTCCATTCTTCTTCCCGCCAACAGAGCCAGCAGCCTCTTCTTCCTCCGACAGAGGCCATTTCACTTTCGCCACCATCTGGGACTGCCGACGAGAAGCTATCCACGACGGACCCATCGCCAACATCAACTTGCATCGACGAGTCTTCAGCTCCACGTTCAACGTCACAGGTTTTTGCCTTTTTTTTTTTTTTTTTTTTTTTTTTTTTATAATCTTTGAGCCATTTCCGTTTTTCTTATGTGTTACAATCTCGTTTTTATGTTTTTCTTTCAACTTCAGCTCGCTTCCAGATCAGTGCTGCTTGTTCCATTCTACGTGGAGCTCTCATTTGATGGTTTACCCCCTGTCAACTCTTGCAAAGAAAACAGAGCACCGAAAATCACAGTAGATAAAGTTTGGGTTTTTCTTTGCTTTAGTTTTTTTTTTTCCTACTATTGCCCGAAAATCACAGTATATTTGATAGATTTCATTTCTTAATTTGTTTGTGAACTTGGAACTTAGGGTTGGTGTTAGTGTAGGTTAATTTTTTTTTTTATATGTCTTGTGTAAGAGTGGAAATTGCATTAAAAGCAAATTGGGTTGCACATATGAGTGCCGTTGCGAGGTGTTTTATTTTTTTGATGCGCTGTGTAACAGAGTTGATGAAGTATGAGAAAATTGCATTAAAAGTCAATTATTTTTTTATTCTAGTTTTCAAATGTATGATGTATGTAATTTAAATGTACGAGTAATCATTTTTTTGTTGTTGCTCCAGCTACATTTATGAACAACTAATATCTATATTTCTCAGCTACATTTATGAATAAACATGTAGTGCAGGGATTCCTACCTATTAAAACAGACCATTATAATTCATTTCAAAACTATGATTCCTTTATACTAGTTTTTTTTTTTTAATGGAAAATTTACATGGTGATTGTCTATTGATTCACTAAAGTAGAATCTATTGAGGTTCATAAAATTCTACTTACCAAGGGATGGGAGAAGTGGGGGGTGAGATTTATAGAATTGCATTGGATAGAAAGCAGCGATAAACATAATTTTCACTATTGGAGAAGGCCGCAACCAAGAGAAAGAAGAAACAGGTACTCGGTTTTTTTTATTAATTGTATATATGTTGGATAGATGTTTGTTTCATTTCTAATAGATGTGTATTTTCTGACATTGTGGAAATTAGACTTGTAGAAAAATATTTGATGACGAACAAGTTGAAGTTGCTGAGGTCTCAGCCCCCCAAGTTGGTGCTAACGTTGAAGATGTTGTTGTTGGAACCCAATATAGTATTGTCACACAACAAACACCATCGGGCAATGATGAGAATTTGTGAAGCATTGTTTATGGGTTTCTTGAAGTATTTCTATTGAAGGTCGTGGTTGTAAAGAATGTATAGATTTGTGGGTGTTCAATGTGTATGAAAATCATTATTATATTTTTGATGGGTTATTTGAAGTATTTTGTAAAATGCTGGAGCCTTTTTGTTGGCGGTTGTGGTTGTAAAGAATGTACAGATAGTCGAATGCAGTACTTGTATAAAAATCATTATTATATAAATCATAGAAATCTTGAAGTATTTTGTGCACATTTATTTCGCTATTGTGGTTGTATGTGACAATTGTTGGTGGAATGTTTTTGGGATTATTAGAGGTTGTGCTAGCGTTGAGTTTTGCTTTTTATAGGTTGAGTTATACTTTGTTTTGCTGCATTTCATTTATTATAAATGCACCAGGTTGACTTTATGTGAGTTTTGCTCATTCAAGTTGAGCTTTGCCTTGTTTTGCTGCATTCCAATATTTTTCAATTTCGGTATGGCACCTTTTGGTATATAACATAACTAGTTATTTTGTTTTAAAAACAAAAAAAGGTTGCTGGATTTACAGGTTGCTGCACGTATATACAGCCTCTCTTATAGCATTTGCAAGATTATTCTTAATTAATTTGCCGTATATTCTTGCTTGCATGTATATATTCGTAATGCATGCTTAAGTGCGTTTATCTGCATGCATTACATCTTGAGCATTTTGCACTAGAGAGAGAGAGAGAGAGAGAGAGAGAGAGAGAGTGAAAAGGCCCTTATGTCAAAACATGTCCATAACATTCATAAACATTGACAAAAGTCAACTCATTACATCACATGTTCATTAAAGTTACTAAACACGACTAATTACATCACATACAGACATGAGTCGAAGCACTGCCCGACATACAGACATGTTTTTGGGATACATAAAAATTACATAAAAAATCACAATAAGCGACAACCACGATGTCAACAACACTTTTAAGATTTTCTTATACTTCTTCTCCATTGCTTTATATTTGGCTTCTTCTGTCAAAACTATTACCCTTCTCAAAGATTCGGAGTTTCGATGGAATGTCACAATGGAGGAAATGCAAATGAAGAGTGAAGTAGGGTGACATTCAAGAGTCTACTCTGACCCAAGTATCCAGCCATAGTCATCTCACTCGTGCAATTGTCCTAGCTTCTGTTCAAAGTAGTCCACCATTATAGGTTCCATGGGAAAGCCGGGGTGACATGACCCTAGAGAGGAGTGCCAAGTTGACACCTAAACCAACAGTAGAGAAAAGTCATGATATATTCCTTTCATCAGGATGCAAAAATCTGAGACAAAGTTTGAATCTTCACAAAGAAATTATATTCTAGTTCACTATTGTTCCTAAATTATTCCAATACAATACAATTATTAGAGCTAATAAGTGTACATTTTTGCTGATCACGTGGCTGTGAGATTGTGGTTTAAGTTTCTGAACTTGTGGTTGGCAGATATACATATAACATACCAATTCCAATTTCCAAATAGATAAAATATCAAAATGGATTAGCATGAAAGGTGTACAATGATGATAAACATAGAGATGATAGCTATACCCGAAGAAAGTCACTATGATTATAAAAAAGAAAAAGCATCAGGCTTCTTGAAAATGAAAGCTCACAAGACAAAGCCACAAACGTGGAACTAGATATATTTGAATACTTCAGGCATACAATAAATTAACTGTTATTTCTTTTATCAACTTCAGAAAACCATTTCCTCTCCTAAACCTAGACCACATTGATTATTCCTAAATATATCACTTTAATTGGGATTTGGTTAGTCATGACGTGCAGTTTTCCCTCCTTATAGGTGCTTATTAGAAACAAAAATGAAATTGAACTGAACAATATCTCACCTTCAAGTGTTTCAGCTCTTAGTGTTTCACGAATGTTAATAGCTCCAACCAAATGAAATGAAAAATGAAGTTCCAAGTGTTTCAATTCCAACCAAATATTAATAGCAGATATGAGATTACGAAGAAGATTTTAGGAGGAAAAGCTAATTTATAATGGTCACCATAACACCCAACATCCAGTATATGAGAGGCGTTATAAACACTTTACCACAAATCTATGCCTTTGCGGAGAAATGGTTCACGAATATGTCTAAGAACAGCAAAGAACTCCATGATAAAATAAGGAGAAGATGACACCTTATCAAAGAAAGTGGTCATTTTGTCAAAAGAACTCTATCAACAGCAAAGAACTCCATCAACAGATTTGCCAAAAGGACTCCATCAACAGATTTGCCAAAATAAAGTGGTCATACACACCAAAGTAGACCCCATGCAAAATTCATTAGGCAAATAACATTACCAAAAAATACATTCTACATAAGATATATCAAGGGTACCAAACTAAGGGGCACCCTGAGTATTGAGGCAAAATGTTTTCTTTGAGTCCTTTTTACAAACACTTGTTATTCATTTCTCAAAGTGGCGTTATCAATCCATATCCCTACATATTTCCATAGCCCAGATTACAATCACCATAACAATGAGATTACATTACATGGCATTTGAAACAAAATCAAAATATTATTTTTTAATCGGAGCCCCCTTTTGGGTATGCAGGGTACTAAGAGTCCTATCACTACCAACCAGTAGACATCATCTGGCTAGGTCTTGCCGCACAGCATCCAAATGGAAACAACTTTACGTAGGTGTAGGAGTACAGACAATGGAAACAACATCAACTATGGCTCTTGGCCCAGACAATGTCCTAGGTGTAGGAGAAAAATTACCCAAATCGCCTTAGTGAAGAACACCGGCAGGAAGCTCTTTCGCTCTCTCTCTCTCTCTCTCTCGGTCGAGATCCGTCTCTTTTCTGGGGGTCGAACTCAGTCCGTCGTGGGTTTGGGGGTCGAGCTCCGTCCTACATCTGGCTCGAGGGGTCGAGTTTCCGTCGTGATAGTGGTAGTCAAGAGAGGGAATGGTTTTCTGAAGAGAGGTTGTGAATCTCGGAGGGAGACGCTTGAGAGAGGGAATGGTTTTTGAGGAGGGAGAAGCTTGATTTTTGGTCGAGAGAGGGAAATCTGTTTTCGGGGAGGGAGAGTTGAGATGGACCGGAGAAAGAAAAGTGGACCCGGTTTGCCAAAAATTCGTGTGCCGTGTGATCATAGACCGGCCTATGAGTAGATTTTTCCAATTACTACAGACTGATATGCACATGCAGGACTCGATCATCAAGATTGTAAGACAGAAATCGAAAATGGACAAAAAAGTAGGGGTAAAATCGGTAAGTATAGTATTTTCCTCTACAGTTTCGGAATACTCCTGGCATACTTAGCACCACGTGTTGACTAGTACCCAAACCGCCCAACAATGGTTTAGCAAATGTTCAAACACGTGGCTCAATCAACCCAGGTGTGACGCCCTTACGCTGCCACCTTCCCCTCCTCCAACACCTTATAATTAAGAAGCAACCTAACACGGCATGATCATCAAAATCTGTGTAATCTACAGGAAGAAAAGAAAAAAAGTGAAGATAAAGACAAACAAAGGATGCACAGGGAAAATGATTAAAAAAGTAAGGGCAAGTGTGGAAAAAAAAAAACATCAGAAAAAGTGATCGAGTACAACGGAAATAGATTATAAATGTAAGGGTAAAAAAGGAAAAAAAATTAGACAACAGCTGCCTGCTTATTGACGCTTATTACATATAAGATATAATTTGAGTATTTATAACACATTATTGGGTTCTTTGCCTTTTAATTTTCCTCGTAATTGCTATTATTTATTTTTTATTAAGTGATTAATTAACATAACATAAAAAATAACATGTACATACCATTTTTTGAAATATACGACTTATGATATCTAAAAATAAATAAACCACGTCGATTGATCAGGTGTGTAAATATATATATATCCGATACTTATATTCCTCATCGATCTCTTTTCTTTATAGCAACAAAATTAATAATATTCTTAATTGCCAACAAAACAAATTAGTGAGATTAACCCAAGATATAAAAACAAACAAGTGTTGGCATATTTTTCCTTAAATAGTCCCATCAAGTTGTTTGTATAATTGTATTAGACATGAATAATGAGTGATTACTAACATTGACTAAAGTATGGTAGATAAAGGCCGGTATCAATAAAAGTAATGACATGCAAATTAATCGGCTTACAAATTATTATTATTTTTTATACAAAATAATCAAAATTATTTTATTAAAAAGTAGGCAAACTTCCAGAAAATATGGTTGATTGTTCTATAGAAATAAAAGAACTGTTACAAACACAAAGAAATTAAACGAAGTAAACTTACAAACTCATGTGGTTTTATTAAATCCATTAGATCTACTTTATAATAAAAGTAACGTTACAATCTGATGTATCACATCAAACCACATCAGTTTGTAGGTTAACTTTTGTTTAATCACTTCCTAGAAATAATATCCAATCACACTTTTGATTTGTTGTCATATCTTCCGCTACAATTGCGCTTAATTCCCACGTTTTTTTTTTCTTTTTATACATGGGGAGGGGGGATTCAATCCTTAGTTTTCTTAATGAGAAACTAATTTGGTGTTGCCAATTGGTCCAAAGGACCTTGGCTAATTTCCCTGCATTTAGATTAGCACCAAACCATATATGGTACGTTAATAGAGATATTATGGGCAAGATAAATTTCGACCAAAAATGATTTACACAACAATTTTTCACAATGTACACTTTACACAATTATGTTTTAAATGAGGAATATTTTTGTAAAATAACATATATAAGTAACCATCTCTTTACATTTACAAAAATATTACCCTCATCTAATTAAAACATATTTGTAAAATAACATATAAAAGTAACATTATTTTACAGAAATATTACCCTCATCTTAGAACATAGTTGTAAATTATGTTATGAGATGTGAGGCTTATCCAAAAATTTGGCGAAAAATGGTGCCTTTTTTCTCCCATAAAAATTTATGATGTTTGGCTCTCGAACTTGAACGATCTCTCCTTATTTCTTCCATTATAAATTGTCTCTAATATTCAATATGTATTTATATATATATATATATATATATTTATATATATAATATAGGAAAATGCTTTAGCCACATAGGGAATACACAAAAATAAACCTACAAATTGGCATGACTTGATATGGTATGTCAGATTCTAAAGTTACTTTTATTATAAAATAGATCTAACGGATTCTATAAAGCCACGTCAGTTTATGGGTTTACTTTGTATAATTTCTTTGTATCTGTAGCACTTCTCATATATAATATATATATTTATATATACGCTCGTTCTTTATCTCAATTGCTTTTTCTTTCTATCTTTGTTTTTGTCTTCATCGTCTCTGTGAATGGCGAGAAGACCGCCAATCTTGTCTACAAGAACCATCGACGCTGGATTGCTATGAAAAAATTCACCAAGTTGGCTTGGCCTTACCCCAAATATATATGGTAAAGCTATT
Organism: Juglans regia; assembly: GCF_001411555.2. Taxonomy (NCBI): domain Eukaryota; kingdom Viridiplantae; phylum Streptophyta; class Magnoliopsida; order Fagales; family Juglandaceae; genus Juglans; species Juglans regia. The sequence continues at coordinate 34,247,300 of NC_049910.1, forward strand.
TGCTTTGCTTTCATCTACGCTCTGATAGATAGTGATGAACTTGGGTAAGTATGTGTGAGATTTTGTGTTGGTGGGTTGTAGGACGAGGTGTGGGGATTAGAGCAAGGCAGAATATGCAGTAATTTAAGATGTATACAGTGACTCAATTTTGTTTTGTTTTGTTTTTTTTTTCCCTTTTGAAGGGAAACTATCATCATTCATTCATCAAGAAACTTATATTATACATTCTGAGATGCCCCTATATCAAACCTGACATCATAAACCAAAATAATGCATTTGGAATTCCACTAGTACACTTTCCTTTTGTGATTGGTCTGATCTTCACTACTGTTGATACTCTCTACAGAAAAAGTTCCAAGAGACAACACTCTCTGCCTAAACAAAGACTCAACGTCACCCTTCATAGAAGGAGATGACTCAACTTCTATAGACCAAAGTCTAAGAGACGAACTCTTTTTTTTTTAATTAAAGTAAGGAAACCAAAAAGGAAAGCAGTAAGATATATAGATGCAAAAAAAAATTACAGTTTGGACCAACTCTGGTAGACTCCAGAATCTGTGATGGTCCGTGAAGGCAATATGCTTGTCTCTTTTCAGCCACAAATGTTAGATCTAAATGATCTGGTGGTGATGAGTATGGTGATCTAGCGCACATGGCAAGTAGAATTGCTGGAAGGGGTGGTGTGTGAGGATCACGCGTAGATGTGGGCGGCACGTGAGGACTAGGCATGGTGATTTTTGCAAAACTGCCACTTTCCTCCTAACGATTTGAGGTCTGGGAGTTTGCTTGTGCTGCGTGTCTCTCGGGGGTTGTCGGAAAGCTATAGATTTGTCTTTTTAGCCTTGAATGAAGCAAAATAAAAGTAAGCAAAACGAATTACCTTGATGGACAATGTGGGTGGATGAAGGAGGAAAATGAGAGGAAGAAGGAGGAGAAGTAGAGAGGTTTGTTTTTTTCTAAGCAAACAAACCTCGTTAAGTCACGAAAATAGCTAGATACAAAACATAAGAATTATATAAGTGTCATTCCCACTATGAAATCAAGTAAGCACTTGGAGATTTAATTAATAGGGGGATGCTTCCATGTAAATTGTTGGAAGCTGACCGTTGCACAATAAAATGCGCACATCGATTTTGAGATTCATGTAATTTTACTAATTTCCAGTAGTCAAAGTCTTAGAGTAGAAATCTGGTATCTTTGGTAGTTAATTACTTCCATCGTCCAATAAAAAGCATTTCTAAGTTGATCAATGACCTTGATGGTTACTTATGAGTTCCATTCAATAATTATCTTTTCGATATGTCGAGAGTGAGCTTTTTGAACTCTTATGAACGTTGTAAGTACAGCTTCACCTAATTGGTTTGGGTTGGCACTATATGTGAATCTGGATATACAAGTTCAAAGAGCCATATATTGATCTACAAATTGCTGCTCCAGTGCTTCCATTTGGATTGATTGCCACATCGACCAAAAGAGATTAAGTAGTGATCTGTTAGGGGAGGGAACTTGCATCTTTCTCAGTGCCAAAAATCGCCGAAAATAAGCCCTAAAATCATCGAATGTTCGTCGCAATTGTCTATTCAATTATAAGTTAAACCAGTGAACTGCAAAAATCGCTGCAAATAGTTACTTTTTCAAACGAATTTTTTTTCTGCAAACTCCAAATAAAACGTTGCAAATACCCATTCGGTTTGCCTATTAAATTGCGGGAAAAATTTTTGCGGTGAATTATAGTCGTCACAAATTATAGTCGTTGAATTATAATCTTCTGACAAGGGAAGTGAGGCGATTCTGAGGCGACTTTTGGGTTTATTTTTGGTTATTCCAATTTGTCGAGACTTAGCTTTTTTGGTAGGTTTTCGACTGTTTGCGAGGCTTGGATGAGCAGAGGCCATGGCTCTATCGTTGGATCGACCCTCAGAGGGGTTGCCTTCTGAGGATGCTGGCAAGAAATCGTATGCTCAAGCAATAGTGAATTATGGCTCAGGTTATAGATGCACAACACAGACCCACAAAATTTATTATGGCTTAGGTTATAGATAGTCATCATATAAGAGTAACACAACTGGACCATACAGCTATCTTAGGAGTTCAAATCATTTATATGCGAGCTAAACCAACCCAAATATATAGAATAAGCAGTTCCAAGTTAAAAACTGATGAAGAGAGCCCAAAACAATGGCCATGAACCAACAATGCATCCAAGCCAAAAACTCTATTAGAAAATAAAGGAGATAATAAGCATGCATTCAGTCAAGAATCTAGATCAATGCTTGAATTTTTCAGACTATGAAAAATGTATCTTGAATAATGGAATAAAGAGAGGAATCACAAAATTTTATCTTTTAAAAAATGAAAATTCAGGAGTATTCTAGTAGACTGTGAATTATATTTAAAAATATATTGGGCACCAACCTGTGTCTTTGACATCTTTTAATTAGTAGTTTGGTCTCTACAAATTCTGCACTAATCTTATTTAATATACTTTATTAAATGATGTTTACTCAAATAAAAGTTCCCTATTTATTCAACGTACAACTTCAGAATCCCAACCGAACATATTTCCAATATTAATGAAAAGAAAATCATTTCATAACCTGTATCAAATGAAGAAAGCTGTGAACAAAAATATAACTTTTAATACCACAATGGAGAAAGATGTCACAATCATGAAGTGGTTACAACTGAATATTCCCCTAATGTTAAAGGGAGATATATGACTTGTTAACCTGCAATGAAACAACACAATATAGAGGAAATCAAATGGTTCATGAGCAGAATAATATTGCAGTCCAACAGGTCATTGATCATGCTATGTCTGTTATAAAAGCTTGCAATGATCTGAAACATTTGCCCAAGTGGAAAGCTCGAGAGTATTATGATTGGAAGCCCCCACCAACAGGTTGGTTGAAACTAAATGTGGATGGTGCTATTTTTGGTGAACTTCGTAAGGTAGGGGTGGGTGTGGTGCTTAGAGATGATGCTAGTAAGGTGATTTTGGCAACAAACAAGGTAGAATTTGAAGTGAATAATGCTAAAGCTTTTGAAACATTGGCTATTTTTCGTGCCTTACAGGCTGAGTGCTAGAATGGGAATCCATAGATTGATTGTGCAATCAGATTGCTTGATGGCTACCCAAGTGCTCAACAATGAACTTGTTCCTGATGCAATGTTAGTTCTATTATTGAGTGAAATAAGGAAGTTGTTAAAAGTGTTTGTAGAGTGCAAATTTCAACATGTCTATAGAAAAGGTAATCAGGTTCCTCATATTCTTGCCCGATATGCTTGGAATGTTGAGAATATCTCAATGTGGAATGAGTGTTATCCAGAATTTATTTCTCAGGTTGTTTGGCTTGATAAATGTCTGTAAACTCCTTTTATTAATGAAATTTCAGTTTTCCTATAAAAAAAAAAAAAAAATGAGCTTTGATGAAATGATATTCATCGAGATTGCATAAAATTTGATCTAAATCCATCATTTAGTGACAAGCTGCCTCTGTCAGTAAATCAGATGTTTACCAGTCAACTCAGCTTTGACAAGGTTAGAAAAAAATGCATATATATATATATATATATATATCCCAGCATGGGAAAACAAGAATATAGGTCAAGCCACCAAATTTCACAAATTTCAAACACAATTCTATAATAAATCTCCAAGATGAAAATAAGAAGAATAAATCTCCATCTAGCATAAAAACCAAAATTGAAACTGATAGTCCTGACATTAAAGTAATTTGAACACATTTGAGAAAGCTAAAAATTCCTACAAACCACCCCCCCCCCCCCAAAAAAAAAAAAAAAAAAAAAAAAAAAAACAAAAGAAAAAAAAACCTATGGCGTTAATGGTTATCCATGTTACCCAATTCTCATCAACAAGAAAGAAAGAAACAGGAAAGAAAATGAAAAACTATTTTACTATTTACATACCAATTGCAAACATATCGGCTTCTGATCAAATAGTCATAAAAAAAACTTGAATCGCTCAAAGATAAGAAATATCATCAGCATGCACCAAAGATATAATTGAAAAATGCATGATATCAACAACCCATAAACAAACTAGTGACCACACATATATAAACACAAAACCCAATCTCCAAACGGAACTAAAACAAGAAATCAAGCAAATATAATAGGAATGAAAAGAATCCATAGATGTGAAAACATAACGCAATATCAGGAGTGGTCGTGGTGGTTGCTTGGCGTGGAGTGGTGGCTCGAGAGGAGCACGGTGGCGCTGGGGAGAACTGGTGGCCGTGGGTTGAAAACAGAGCAAGGAGAGAAGGAGGGCCTCAGACTGCTGGGCTAGGCGTGGAGGAGAAGGGGGCTCCAACGGAGAACTAGCGACTGCGTCGATGTGTGGGTTGTGGCGAACGACAACCCTAGCAGCGGCGATATAGAGAAATCTGAGAGAGAGAAAGAGGGGTGACGCTAGATTCGAGGAGGCAAGAGATCGGGCGGGGGCTAGAGGAGAAGGAGCAGGTGGCCTTCGAGGTGAGGTGACAGTGGCGTGGTGAGAATGTTGGCGACGGGCTGTGCGTGGTGGCGTGGGTTGTGTACGACAGAGGGATTGGAGAGAGAGGGGGGAGAGGGGGGCATTGTTTAAAATACCGTACCGGCTAGTACGACCGGTTTATGCTATAACGGCCACTGGTCCGGTACAAGTATTACATATATTTTGTATCGTCCGATATTTCGGCTACCCTGTATTTCGACTACATTTTTTCTTTTCTTTTTTTTCATTTTTTCAAACCAAAAACTTATTTTTTGACCCCCAATTTAGACTAGGCTATTTATAATTTATATATATATAGACTATTATTTTAGAATATAATTTATATATATAATTTATTCATATATCAATTATCCCGAAACGGTACATAAAATAGTACCGGTACTAAAATATTTCGTTCCAGTGCCTTGATAGGTACGACGTCCGGTACGGTATTCAAAACTTTGGAGGGGGGAAGGGGGGAGACAGATGGAGGGAAATGCTGAAAAAGGAGCGAGGCTTTTAATTTTGTTAGCTTTTTGCGGCACATTCATATTGCCGCTAATAATATTTTAAGTGGCCGTAAAACCATTACAGCGATAATTTTCACCGCAAAAATTATCTATTGTGGCGATTGTTGGATTTGATGGAAAGAAAATGCCACTATAGTAAAAATTGTTTATTGTGGCGGAAAACGTCACCGCAATAGCTATAAAAGTCGCCGCAAAACGTAACAGTTAATTTCTCCATCAACATTTTTCGAATTCGTGCTTTAATTCACGGGCAAAAGTTAAATCGTCGAAAATAAGTATTATTGGCGGTGATGTTTTTGCGGCGATAAAAAAATCGTTGGAAATAGCCTTTTTTCAACGATTTTGAAAGTTAAAAAATTGCTGCAAAAGAAGACTTTTACAATTGCAACGATTAACAAACCATCGTAACATGCTCTATAAAGACTCATGGCACTTTACCCTCTCGCAGAGAATTGAATAATGTTGACGTTTAATATTCTCATATTCTCAACTTCTCGTAAGATGTGATGTAATAAAAAATAAATGCTTATACGTACAAGAAATTTTAACATCATGATATATTATGATGAGGGTGCTACTCTACTGCCTGCAAGTGATCGGTCCATGTGGAATCTAGTGTAAATTGTACTTTTTTTTTTGTTTGCTTTTTATTTCAAATATTTTTTTAAACATGTTTAAACACTTTTAAAATATATATATAAATACACTAATAGTCACTTTCTTAATCAATAAAAAAAAATTAAAAAATAAATAAATATATGAACGGTCAAAATGAGAAAATAAATTAAGGAAGCATAATAACATTATTCTATTATGATAGGTTAAAAGTACGTACCTCGTCATCTGTATTCCGAGACTACTTAATGTATTGTTGCCTCTGACCATTCTTCTCATCATTTTTGCTTTCCTAATTTGCTTTGGACTATCATGCATCAGGTAATTTTCCTCCTACCTGTTTATTTTTGTTTTCACTTTGCTTCCTCATTGAAAAGCCCATGTCTGAACTATGTGAAAAATTGCGAGTTGCAATCTACCCGGTTAATGATCGACCGAAAATATAATGGACTAAAAATACAAGACCTGAGATGATCCTAACCGTTAGATTATGATCTGAAAATAAAAAGAACGGATTATAGAAAAAGAAAATGAATAATTTGATAGTTTAATATATAATCCTTATCACAACAGTATTATAAATAAATTTTCTCTTTAAAATTTTCAGCTTTTTACAATTCGGTTTTAAATATTTTTTAGTTGAATAAATATTTTAAAATTTAATAAAAGTTTTAAATTAAATAATATTATCATATTAGTAAAACAAATTGAGAAACGATTTGAATTTTGAATCAATATTATTGATCGAAAATTTTTATTCTCAAATTAGTGAGTAGAGCATATCTAATAAAATATTTGCATGGCATAATTTGATTTAAATATATATTTTAAAGAGTTTTCTATTCTTATATAGAGTACACTACTATTCATATCACTTAAATAGTAAAATTTAAATGTTTAAATTTTAAATTTTATTTTTCAAATCAAATTATACCGTATAAGCACTTTATTAAATGTGTTATCTATTAGCACATAACAACTCGACAAGCTTGGCAATTGTGAGAGTCAATGGAGAGATAAGGATAGACAAGATTCTTGGAGCAATAAGGTTGGATACTCTCATAATTTTACCTGAATTAGTGGAGAGACGTTGAGGGATATTGGAGCTCTAACGACAACTAATTCAAACCAAGATAGTGATCCAATAGATAAGGAATGCACATAAACTATCAACCAGATTTATGAGGAGCATATAAGTTGGCAGATTTTATGAGATTTTATTATTTTTCTATTTCCATCTTTATCTGATGTATTCATGTTATTGTCGATGAATTTTCAAACAAAGCATGTTTTTAGGGAAGGTCATATGGCATCGGATTATTTTGCTAGACTGGGAAGTAGTGGCTGCAATAGAATGGCTGACACGGGATGTGCTCCCATCTTTGCTTAAGGGGATTCTCAACGGATCTCACTGGTTTACCTTACATAAGAAAAGTTCGTATATGATTTTTGGCGTGGGTGCTTCAGTGGTAGTGTTACACGGCTTATGGAGTCCTTTGGTTTTGGGTTAATTTTTTACATAAGATGCTTCATGCTTTGGGACTTTGTATAAGGTTTTCCTCTACCAAAAGTGATGATTATTAATAATAAGGAGACTTGATCTCTAGTTTCTTAAAAAAAAAAAAAAAGCCTTTGTATCGCCTCTATGTTCACATTGCCATTAACAGAAATAAAATCATTTCTTTTCAAAAACTCCTCCTTCTTATCTATTTCTTTATGGTACCAAGAGCCATTGTGAACACTGTGGCATCACATCTCTACTTTCATGGACTGCATCTTTAGTCATTAGCATATCGTAATTTCTGTTATTTATTTCTTTTCTTTTTTCTTTCACTCTCTTCTTCTGCCATGGCTACTCTATCTCTCAATGTTGGCAACTTCAGATCTTGCAGAGAGTCAAGAATTGCTCGGCCATCTCACAAATGAAGATCCCGCTCCTACCAAATACACCACACCAAACCCAAACAATTCCACAGATGCTGAAAATTTTGTTCCATAGTTAACATATGCCTACATAGCCTAGCGAAAGTCTAATCGTCTCCTTTGTGGATGGATCATCGGGACACTCTCAGGGGAAACTCTCGGACTTGTTGGCCTCGACACAACTCATGCAGTATGGGAAGCACTTAAAAATGCATATGTCCAAGAATCGCAAGAACGCGAATTTAGCAGCTACATCAACAGGTAACTTATTTTCAAAAAGAAAATGACAAAACCATTACAGAACACATTCGTACCTTCAAAGGTCTATGTGACAGTTTAGCAGCCATTGGGAAACCTGTTCCCGACCAAGAAAAAGTATTCTGTCTTCTTACTAGTCTTGGTCCTCAATATGAAATATTCACAACTACCATGTTGAAGCCCCCACGACCTTCATACTATGAGTTGGTTTCTCAACTCCAAAATTTTGATCAAAGGCACAATTGGTTTTCTAGTCATACAGATGTACCAACTTCATCACTCACCCATCAAATGGCATTCTATGGTTAGTAGCAGCAACGCTCCCAACAAACTTCCTCAGGATATCATGGAACCTCACAAAAGTTCACATCTAATGGGCATTGATTCCAAGCACAACAACCTAAGGACTCCAATGCTGTCCTCCACCACCAGGTGAGCGTCATATGACTCCTGCTGAGAAGGACAAATATCGTGATCAACAATGTCAATATTGTGGGATGATGGGTCATATTGCCAAGATCATCTGCTAGTGGGTGCCCAAAAAGTCTATTCATCATGATGAAATTCCACAAGCACTTGTAGCACTTACTTTGGACAACACCATCACAGATACAAAATGGACAATAGACACTGGAGCTTCCAATCACATGACAGGTAAGCCAAATATGTTAAACAATATTCGTAAGTATTCTAGTAGTCAATTTTAATTGGCAATGGATCTTCCTTGCCAATTCTTGGAATTGGTGACTCTTGTATAAAGCAAAAGAAATTTGCCGTACCCCTTCATGATGTCTTGTTAGCTCCAGACTTAAAAAAAAATTTACTCTCTGTAAGCCAGTTAACTACTCAATTTCATGTCAACTGTGAATTTTCTAACATTGATTTTTGTGTTAAGGAACGGGAAATAGGACGTCATGCACGTCATTAGGTCTAAATGGGTATTCAAATCAAAACTCAAACCCGAGGTTCTCTAGATCGACTCAAGGCACGTCTTGTTGCAAATGGCTATCATCAAATTGATGGAGTGGACTACACAGAAACATTTTCTCCAGTTATCAAACCAGGAACCATTCGCATGATCATTACTATAGCACTTGTTCAGCAATGGCCTATTCATCAGCTAGACTTAAAGAATGCCTTTCTGCATGATATGCAACAACCCCCAGGAATGGCAGATCCTCAATACCTGACACATGTTTGCAAACTCCAGGAGCTCTCTATGGTTTAAAACAAGTACCACGTGCTCGGTTTGATCAATTCAGTGCCCTCCTCCTAAAATACGGGTTCTTTTGCAGCTTAACATATCCTTCCTTGTTTATTTTTCATTCTAATTATGGCTCACTAATTCTGCTTCTTTATGTAGATGAAATACTACTCACAGGATCTGCTTCAACACTTGTTACAAATTTCATTCAACTGTTGAGCAGTGAATTCGCAATGAAAGAGTTGGGACCGATTCATCACTTTCTTGGCATTTCAACATCCAGTGGTCTTCATCTATCCCAATCACACTATGCTCTTACCATACTTGAACGATCCAACATGGTAGATTGCAAGCCCATGAGTACACCTCTCGAAGCTAAGACAAAAACCTCATCAAATGTCACTCTCATGGAAGATCCCAATTACTATCGAGGACTTGTTGGAGCTTTACAGTACCTCACACTCACACATCCTGATCTTTCATTTAGAGTCGGTTTGGATTGAGAGATGAATTTTCTAAACTCATCTCACTACTATTTACAAATTTCAACTCACAAATTTCACTACTATTCACAAATCATCTCAACTCATTTCATCTCATCTCTCAATCCAAATGGGGCTTTGCTAACTATGTGTCTCAATTCATGCATGCTCCAATCATAACTCATTTGAACATGGTTCAGCGTATCCTACGATACGTCAAAGGAAATATTGACATAGGATTACATTTTTCTTCAAACACTACACTTGATCTGTAAGCATTTTCAAATGCAGATTGGGCAGGGTGTCCCACTACTAGATGCTCCACTACTGGCTATTGCACCAACCTTGGAGGAAACCTTATCGCTTGGTGTGCGAAGAAAAAACATACAATTTCCCGATTAAGCACAGAAGTAGAGTACTGAGCCATGGCTAACATTGTAGCTGAAGTAATATGGATGACCTTCATTCTCAAAGATCTTCGCATTCCAATGGCAACTCCTCCCATACTCTACTATGACAACCTTAGTTCTCTTTATATGACAGTTAATCATGTGTTCCATGCTCGAAGTAAACACATAGAGTTGGATTACCATTTTGTGCGCGAACATGTTGCACTTGGACTACTTATCACTCGAATGAGTTATGTGATTACCAAGTTGCAGACCTCTTCACTAAATCAATGTCAAAGGCAGCCCTTCATTATTTTTGAACCAAACTATGCCTCCGACCCCGGCACAGTTTGCAAGAGGGTATTAGCACATAAAAACTAGGCAAGCTTGGCAATTGTGAGAGTTACCGGAGAGATAAGGATATACAAGATTCTTGGAGCAATAAGGCTGGATGCTCTAATAGTTTTACCTCAATCAATGGAGAGACGCTGAGGGATATTGGAGCTCTAATGGCAACTAATTCAAATCAAGATAATGATTTATCATAAGCTGTCAATCAGATTTATTCGGAGCATTTCAGTCGCCAAATTTTATGAGATTTTTATTGTTTTATTGTATTCATCTTTATCTGATATATTCATGTTTAAATAGATGCCTTTGTATCGCCTCTATGTTCACGTTGCCATTAACGGAAATAAAATTATTTCTTTTCAAAAACTCCTTATCTATTTCTTTATTTTCTATGCGGACTTATAAATATAATTTTGAATTTTAAAATTTATCCAATTATTTATCTAGTTAAACTGAAGAGCTATTTTATCTTTTGGCTTTCACATCTAACAGCTTCACGTGGCTTTGCACGTGTTAATTCCTAGTGTCATGCACGATCATGACGTGGCGGATATTGATTGGTTTAAATGCGTGGAGGTAACAAACCCGTCGTCACGGAACGACCTTCTTCCTCCTTTTCCTCGAAGAAGTGATCTATATAAAGCTGAGTTTTCTCCCTGTTTGGGGGTTTAACATTACAAAGAAAGAACCCTGAGACTCTTGTGGTGGCTGATCCTACTTTCATGCATCCTGTGTCACCGTGCGTTTGCCGATCAGATCTTCCCTGGTCATGTAGGTAAACCCCTCTTCTAAATGCCCTTTTAATCTCTTATTTTTACGATTAAATCTCATGAATGTTTACCCAATGCTATTATGACTTCAACTTGTGCTCACGAATTCTTTGTTTTTTTTCTTGATTTTTACATCGATCGGCTTCCAATTCTCCCCCCCCCCCTCTCTCTCTCTCTTCCATTTAGTAGAGCCAAGTGGGTTTTTAATTGCTTCGTTAGAAATTGAACTCATATGGAATTTGGTTCCTGGAGCTTACGTGGAATTTAATTGATGTTAATTCTGAAATGCTCGCTGCTTTTGCTTATTCCTGCTTATTAATTACAAGACGATTAGAATCATAAACAGCTAGCTCGCCAAGGCGTTAATGAATATGATGAACTATTTTGAGCAACATGTGAATTGGTAATAAACTATTTGGGGACTTCATGGAGTGGTTCAGCTGTAATGAGGCCAATGTAGATACTGGGTGTGCTTTGAATAGGCAGTTGCCATCCCAACAGCTTTGAGGGCATACTAATTCATGTGGGTTATTTTTTTATTAATAAACCCTCACTTATAGTGGAGGAACAACCATAATTACATCAAAGAATCACCATCAAAGCCCCAACATAACTTAACGTCTAACATACGGATTACGGAATACCCAACCTATCCGTTCTAATAAGACCCGTAAGCCTTCCCAACCCGCAATCCTCACCCAAGAAATCCCAATTCCCACCATTAGTTATATTGGTTATGCATGATGTGTTTTTTCTGTCCTAAGCGGTTGTGCCTATCAACCAGATTTATTTTCTCTATTGCTGGATATAATCAGAAAGTCTGTTCTTGCATTAATTTTTGGTGCTGCAAAGTTATGTTCTTTTCTCCATTATAACTTTTGATCAGCAGGTGGCACATTTGGTCACAGCTTTCGTGAACCGAAGTACAAGATTGAATTCCATCCAGAAGATTCCCCGTTTCATCCTTTAAGTAGTTTAGATTCTTTTAAACCTTTTTCCCATTTGGCCTAGTAGCCATGCTAATGGGTAATTCTATCAACCTATATGATTAGATACTAGATGGATTCCTCAAATCTTTTGTCGTTAAAGGGTTCTTCTTTATTCCTTTATTTTTACTTTTTTTAATATGCCACTGTAGGTTTGTGGTCTACATTTGAAGATTTACCTTTTTGTCTGGTTGTTTAAACTTAATCTTATGACAATTTTTGTGATCTGGATTCCGTATTTCTAGTAATTTCATTTGTCATTAAAAAGTTGATGACATCAGTTGACCTATCTACATGATGGATTTAATTGGTATGTATTGCTGTTATCAGTTCACCTGTATCCATTTCCTTGCTATCAGCATTTTTCGTAGACAAGAAAGCAAGTGGCTTCGTACCCTTTGTGCAAGGGTAGGGGGTTTAAGCAGCAAGCAAGAGTTACAGTTTTAAGTACTTAACCTAATTGTGAAGGTGTTGGGATGCTTCCTCTATGCAACTGTTAGCTGCCTGGATTTTTACCAGTTGTAGTGGTTATGCCGAATTCCTTTCTATAGGACTATGAACCTTGCATAGGGCCTTACAGTTACCTGATGCCCTTGGCGTTAAATTTTGTTTTTGATAAATTCTAATCCGTATTTGCTTTCATTCTTAGGTCTGTGTGGAAAACTATGTTATTTTTATATGATAGTAATATGATCTAATAGTTGGGCCCGTTTACTTGGCAGGATGATGATCAGGAGTCTGTGGTTATGCCAAATAAAAATGGAGAGAATTTTATATGTTTTTTGCCTAAGGTGGAGAAAGCCAAGAGTGGAAAGCCTGTTACTCAACTCAATACAAGCAGCATGATTATGGAATCTGAGAAGCGGATAAAACTAAAGACGCCTGATGAACTGCTTGAAATATTGGAGGACCGATGTTTTATCCGAGTTACGATCTGAGACCCCAATAGTTTCGTTGTTCAGGCCCTGGTTGAACAATGCTTAATATTTTCTAAAAATTACTAAAAAGTAAACATTCCTTGTATGTGCGAAGTGGCTGTATTTGGTTCTGCAAATTAGTATGCTTCTTTTGAAAGATTTTGCATCCACCTTAATTATCCTCTCACGTTACCAAATCCTTCATGCAGCAAGAAAGTTGGTGGTCATATGAATTTTGCTATCAGAAGAAGTTGCGTCAGATGAATTTTGCTATCAGAAGAAGTTGCGTCAAGTTCATTCGGAGGATGATAAGGTATTGTCTAAGTGGCTTTTCCTATTTTCCTACATGCAATTCTTTGTTATTTGCTTTTGTAACTGATGTCTACTTAAACATACCATCAATAATAGCATGACGTATGGGTGGATCAAATAAGCAAGCATGTTGATTAAACTTTTGTTGGTGGGTTTTGGGTTTTGACTAGTTTTGATGGATCCACGCCATGAATTAATTACTAAACCTTGCAAATAGATTGGATAAATATGTGTCCAATATTTTGTTATGATTACCATCCTTGTAGATATCATGGTTTTAGTAACAGCAATATCATTATGACCAATGGAGTCGGTTGTGTGTTAAAAGACCCAAACATTTTTAGAACCATGTAGTCATCAGATTTATCTTGTTACTGTTACAGGTGGTTCAGGAGTTCGTATTAGGTGAATACAATGCAGAGGCCACAACTGCTTTCAACTAGAATATCTCTGAAATGATTAGATTACGTTATGTTTAAGGAAAAATTTGTTTTTAGTTAGGAACGGACTTTGGTAGAGGATAGAAAGTAGGGACTAAGAAATTATACAATTATCATATTCAATGGTTCTTGTAGGTATCATGATCATTAGTATACAAATGGAACCATGTGTGACCTTACTAATCAGCCACGTGAGACTGAGGTATGAAGTAATTCAAGATCATTGATTTTTCTGCTCCCATGTCTCTAATGGCAAATTTTTGTTTCCATTCTAGAGCAATGATTAGTTCTCTTACAGAGCTATCCACTTGCAAGTATGCACTCACAGTTCAATGCCCAATGCTTTGCAAGCACTCGTAAGTCCCTCTCTCTCCCTCTGATGGTATCCTGCCATTATGCAGTGTCAAAACATGCCTGTTATGCTGTGTCTATATATCTTTTATGTGAATGCATTGGACACTTGGTCTGACCACCTTTGACCAAGCAGATTGTTTCAAGAAGAGAGACGAGTGTGGAGCACCATTGCCTAGAGTTGTCTTCTCATTGTCGAGATGCCTCCACACTATTACCAGCTGACTCCAGCAGAGCCAAGTACTCATTTATGGCTTCGCCTTCATTTCTAACTTCAATGTCATAGTCTGTTAAAGCGTCTCCTTTCGCTAGTTCTCCAGCCAGTGCATCTTCGATCTCTGCATCGATCTCTTCTGCTTCACTTGCAGTTGATGGTCCTCCAACAACATTACTGCTGCCAGAAGCATCAGGAAGTATTGGTGCGGAAGAATTGGCACTGTTATCAGCACCAACTGTGGGGCTTGAATCAGATTGTGAGAGAAGTTGATGCATAGCTTGCTCAATAGTACCACCAGCCTGAAGAGCAGCAACCGCTGCACACAAGTGATGACATCAAAACCTTGCTACTTACCCAAAAGAAAATCAGGTGAAGTTATTGAATTCTACTCATGTTTCTCCCAGACTACCACCCTAGTTCTCATCAAAATGCTAAAGGAAAACAATGGATTTGGTGGAAAAGTGTGAAAAAGAAAGTAGATCAGATCCTAAACCCTAAAAATTGTATTGGTTGGCATACTTACCCAACAGAGACCAATTCATTCAGTTTATTAAGATCCACATCTTTCCTTGAGGGTGTCATTCCATACCTTTTTTGCTCCCTACAAAACTTTTTGTAGTAATGAGCACTACTAAGAGGTAAATACCGAATACATCAGAATTACATTGATCAAGTCACACCCACATTATTTCGGTTCTTCGCCTAATATCCTCCTCTCTTTTCTGTGCTCTTTTTGCCTTCTCCTCAACAAGAAAATCAACAGCACTCCCAACATCTTGATTGCTCATTCACAGTGCCCTCTTTGCATCACGTTCTTTAAATCCCATGCTCATAACAAGTGATAAGGCTTCATCTGGTACCTGCAGCTGAAATCAACAACAGGAGATTAGTACTGGAAAGGAAGAAACACGTAGAGATGGTACATTACTCAGATTGTTAGAAAACAAGGTGAAGAGATTAATTTTTAGAGGAAGGGGATGGTACATTACCCAAAACTCTCTTCCTTTTGTTCTAAGATATGTTAGGTATCAACTAACCTGGACGTATTTTGGATGCGCTGAGGTCAATGCCTTCCTTGATCTATCAAAGTCACCATTGTGATATGCCACCACCCCTTCCAGCAGCTTCAGTCTCAAATGTCTATATAAAGAAATTCAAAATAAATTAGCTTCACACCGAATATCCAAGAATTTTCCTGCCACTAGTTTATTTCTTTTTTGATTGGCACCGGGTGTTCGAGAACAACATCCCAACTAATCCTGGGAGTGCACAAGACCTCGGCAATAAGTTTCCTGCAAAGTGCACTTTGGTTAATTCAAGAGGAAAATCCCTTAGTCTGATGACCCTTGGAGATTGTCTGCATCCAAGAGGATCCGAACCTTAGACTTTGGAGGGAGCATTCCACCAAGACCAAGGCCTTTACCACTTGAGCCAACACCTAGGGGTTACCACTGGTGAAGAACATACAGACTAAAAGTATATATTTGAAAACTCACATTGCAAGCTCTGGATGGCGACCAGCTTGGAGGAGTTTGACACGGGAGTAGTCTTTCCCATGAGCACGTTCAATTCCTTCCCTAGCCTTTTCCAGGTGTGCTCCTGCCACCGAAAGCCATCTGATATCTCGAAGCATGAAATAACACCAAACCATGTCCATTTGCAGAATTGGGACATTGTCAATCAACTGAAAGCAAACAAGATATCACTAAAAAGTATAGGATAGTCTATAACCAAAAAGAAACTAAAAGGTTTTTTTTTACAAGTAAAAAGAAACTAAATGTTTGAATGTCAACAGGGTGAAATTGCCAAAGTTACATTTACCAAATCCAAAATTCACCATGTCATGGTTTACTTAGGTAGCTTTATTTATTTATTTTTTCAAACTCCCAGAAGCATTGGTAACTTAGGTCATGTTCAATCAAATTCTAGAAGCAAAATCTCTAATGGTCACTAGCAATTTTGAAAGGCACGTTCCACAAGCAGCTCAACCAAATGGTGTCCCTTAGTAGGAAGCAACTCAAAGCAAATTTCAATAAAATGAAAACAGATGACCTTGAAGCATGACATGGTTCTCAAAGTGAATGGTCATCAATAATTTAATACCATCGCAGGAGGCCTTAAATACTCAAATGAAAGAATGCTCACTCACCTCGATGTCCTTCGGATTGCAAAGAGAGAGAGCCTCCAGGAAGAAAGCGGTTAACCCAATCGGGATTAATCACAGGAAAATATTTTACTATACATTATAGCAAACAACTTCTCATGTTAAGAAAAAAAGTGGCTAATATAAAATAAAATCTATTCAACAATGAAAGATTAAAACAAACAATAAAAAAAGACAACAATAGACAGAAAGAGGGTTCGTAACCAATGAGAAAGCCGGGATATCGATTAGAATCGTATGAGAGAAAATCTATGATTACTGAATAAAAAAACAATTGATCAGGACAATAGCATTGGTTCAAACTTTTGAGTCTTACTCATATTTCTTCTAAGAACTTTTTTCCTTTTCTTTTCTTTTTTTATTTTGGGGGGGGGGAGGTAACTATGGCCTAATTTGAAAATCCCAAAATTACAATCATGA
Organism: Juglans regia; assembly: GCF_001411555.2. Lineage (NCBI taxonomy): Eukaryota > Viridiplantae > Streptophyta > Magnoliopsida > Fagales > Juglandaceae > Juglans > Juglans regia. The sequence goes on from NC_049910.1 coordinate 34,264,127, forward strand.
AAACATATGGGGTTGAATTAATCCTCTCACATGGTGAGCACTTCTAATGCATCTTTGTAGTTCTCACTCCTAATTAGTTGCTTTCCATTTGTATGAAGCATCAGTCCCATCATTACAGCCCTGTAACATGAAAGTTCGTTCAAATCTTTAGCATTGAGAAAGGGATCATAGATCCTTAAATCCCTCAATAAAAGAATTCCATGCTCACATCTAACCGCCCTTTCAAAATATTATGCACAAAACTTAACTATTTACCATACCGCTGATCAGTTTTAGATCCTAATTGTACAATCTGTCCACTTTGATCTTCAACCTCTATGTTAAAGTCTTCAACTGGTAGTGAACCATCTGCATGCCTTTTGGCCAGTGCCGTGGCTACTGCCATGTTGCGACAAACATTCCATCAAGTTAGAAAGAACAGACTCACGGGCAAAGCATTAAAATGAAAGCAAAAAAGTAATCCTTTCCCAAGGCAATCAACATAACCCAAAGCAACAACAAAATTATGCATGCATACCAAGAATATTGAAAAGAAAAAATGCCATTTTCATGTTATCATGCGGAATATAATGCAGGTCTATTAAATGAATAGTAAATATACATTGTAATAACAACTCCTAACAAACTAGAGAACATGGTCATTCCAATTGCAGCTTGCTTGGTGCTCTTTTTGGGCTTTTCTTGCATGCCTTCACCAAGTTGGGTATGCAGACAACAGACAAACAACCACTCCCTCACCCCTTCACTTGGATAGAAAACTTCATTTATGAAAAATGATAAAAACAGTTGGGGCCATGTTTGACACGCCAGAGAGACATAAATTGGGCACTAGAATAACCATTTAACCAGCTCCTCTGATTTTCTAAAGTCACTATATTGGAGGGCATATATCAAATCCTAGAGAGGTATTTCCAATTATTGCTTTCAAAATTACTGGATTCGTGTGGAAGATACTATTGCATTAGGGTTAATTCAACACAGACTCGAGACAATAGTACTCTTGTGGTGATTACATCACAGATTTTTATCGAGTTGGACAACAGCCTATCTATCCACTTTGGGTAATGCTCGGGAAATCGTCTATAATAGGAGCATTCCATCTTAAATGAATGATGGCATGAGATGTAACCACAAACTTTGTATATTTGATTGCAGCACCAAAGTGGGGCTGAAAAAAAACTTCATTGTACGAGAAATAAAATAATATAAATGAAAATAAGAATTAGACCTGATTGTAGTATGTTTCTTATGGTTTGAACCAAAATAACATTAAATGGAATATTCTACTCTGAATACGCCCTCCCCCCCCCCCACCCAAAAAAATAAAAAATAAAAAACTAACTCAATTTTCTTATCAAATTGCATTTGCAATTATATTATTAAAATCAAACAAATTACTTATCAAAATCCCTGAGATCTATTATACCAACGAACTGCGGTACAGAGAAAGGGAGAGAGAAGGTGAGTTATGCAACTGCATTACAGAGAAAGGACATTGAAACTATCCTTCAAAAATCAATTAACAAACCTAGAATAAAAACAGAAAAATTAACAAACCAACGATTAAAAGACACAAACTTAAAACAAGCACAAAGACTCAACAATATACATTGCTTATGAGGAACAACGAACCTCTCATCAAAATTAGTAAAATCAATAGCCAACCTGCTTTTATTTCTTCGCAAGTAAAAACAACAAAAAATGAATCTAAAAGAGGGAAAGCATGCATAAAGACTTGCAAGACTCACTTGACTCTGTTGAGTCTCCGAGAGCGTTCCTCCTCGGCCAGAAACTCCTCCTCCAAGGACTTTCCCTCCTCGACACAGCCCCGGCTGGCGAGAATCCTAGCGTTGTTCTTGACGCCCAGTTGGGCTAGCTTCTCAGTGCCATCTCTCAAGACCTTTCCTGCGCAAATCAAATTGATCGACTCGGGGCCGCAGTTTGACCGCTTTGCCACCTCTATCCTCAACATGGGCATGGTCCATTCCTCCAGTTCCACCTCTATCACACCAGCCCATGTACCTCCTATCTTCAGCTTCGCCATTGAGAAAAAAGATACCGATCATAGGTTTCGCTCCGATGGACTTTAAACTAATGAAATTTTCTTTACAGGTCGAGGAAACAAAGAGGCGATGAGTTTTGCATGGGGAATAAATCTGACGAGAATATGCTTTTGAGGTCATCTGTGTCGTCAGCGCAGCATTTGTTTCCTCAAAGCTAACGAGAATATGCTTTGTTTTAACTTTTAATTTTTTCAAAAAACAAAAAGTAACGAAAAAAATAAATTTTTTAAGAGAAATATATAAATTGATGAATTAGTTTTAAAGTTATTTTTATTATAAAATAGATCTAACGTCATAAAGTCATATCTCTTTATATGTTTACTTTAATGGCAGGTTTGGGGCATGGAAAGAGATATTAAATTTTCATCTAATATCATTTGATCTCATTCTATCTTATTCCCAAACACTCAAATACAAAATTTTAAAACTAATCATTACATCTTTTAAAAACTAATCATTCAACTTTTCAAAATTTTAGATAAAAATAAAAAATAATTTCAACTTTTTCAAATCTCAAATAAAAATAATATTATAAAACTATATTCTTACAATATTTTAATTTTATAATATTTTTTATTTAATTTTTTCTCTCTCATTTCTCAAAACTAAAAAAATATTCAACTCAAACTATCTCATTACTATTAACAAACTATCTTACTATTATTCACAAAATTCTCATCTCTTTTCACTCTCCGAACATGCCAGAATTTGTTTTGTGACTATAGCACTATATGGTATTAAATTATTTGAGATTATTTGTTACCTCCAACTTACGGGCCAATCATTTCATGCCACGTCATAAGATGTTAAGAGGATGATAGTAAAATAAATGATAAATAAAATTTTCCTCTAATATAATATATATATATATGTATATATATAGTTTTAATTTTCTTCAGCTAATTGTCATTTCTTTGTGAAACCTGCTAATTTTCGTGTTAGTTATTGGGACGTTGAATGATTAAGGTAATCTGCAACCCTAGCAGGATTTTAGTTGTTATAGATTTTCCCGAACATGATTAATCTTTATCAAGTTTACTTTATGAACAATATTTACAACCTCCTCTCATTTCTTCCCTTTTTTTTTCTTCTTTTAAGATCAAATTAAACATATATTATAAAAAACTAATCAAATTTGTTACAAACCAATATAAAGGGGATCTTAATTGCTTTGGAAATTCAAGACATGGGATCTTAGAGGTGGGTGGTATGCTTCTAAATTGAAAATTGGTGACTGTGTATTGGGCTATGAATGTACATATCAATTTTGTAATCAATTTTTTTTTTGTACTTTCCAATGCATTGAGGTTTGGAGAAGGTGCATAATATGCTTACAATTAATTGATTTAGTCAGACTTGTGTCAAATGGGAATTCTTGATGGCCATAGTCACCACAAATGAGTCACTTTCTAGGAAAATTTTGCCAAACTTCCTTTCCAATGTCTTTGGGTTTGTAAACGAGTCATGCTTATAGTTTCTTCATTTGTCAAATTTTTTTTAACTCTAGCGAATAACAAATAATAACACCCTATATATTTACAAATGCTTAAATTTCAATAGGAATACACATAAAAAGTCAATACATTTTAGTAGAAAATAGATAAATGATCGATCGATAAAGGCTTATCGAAAGTTATAAACCTCATATTTGAAAATCAAGAACAAGCATACAAACATTTTCAAACATCATTATGCAAGGCTACATAATTTACAAAGTACAGGACAACTTACAAGAAATCACAACCAAAAAAATAAAAAGACTTGGTAATGCACACTTCAATGAAGCTAAACCACACCTGACGCCAATAAGGATTTATATACAGAACCGCAACAATTCCCAACAACACAATTGTGTAAGACACACCAAAACTTATGCAGAAAAAGTCCATGTCAATGAAACCACCACTTTCTTCTCTCTTATCTTTAGATGGCAATCCAGTTTTGTTCCAAGTATTAGGTAGTGGAGGTCCATACAAAAGAGGATTCCCCATATAGCTGCTTTCATCGAAGGTTCCAAATTGACCTTTTCTTTCTGGTGTTCTGCCCGATAAATTATTGTCAGCCACGCTAAAGACAGCTAGAAAGTTTAACTCTATAAGTTGAGGGGGGATGCTGCCATTCAACTTATTGTGGGAGAGATCCAAGCTCTCTATTTCTTTTAGGTTTGAGAATGTTGTGGGGATTGATCCGATTAGATTGTTGTGCGATAAGTTCAGCGCATGGATGTTGCTCAAGTATCCAAGCTCAAGTGGAATTTCACCAGATAAACAATTGCATGAGAGGTCTATTCCAGACAATAAATTGAGGATATCACCGGCCTTGTAGGAGTAAGTATTTCTCTTTGTTGTGAACTCTACTTCTTGTTGTGCATCCACATTCAAGAAATAATCATCGTCTTCAGTTTCATACAATATTTGTGTCTTTGTCTCAAAGTATGTTGATTTTCCAAAAGTATACCCCCCTGTACTTCCTAGATTGGATTTTTGGTCAGTTGGCCCAAAACTAATTTTGTTCAAGCAATGAGGTATTGGACCAGTAAATTTATTATTTGAAAGATCCAACATGGTTAAGTTTCCAAGGAGGCATATTGGAATTGGAATCATTCCTTGCAAGTGATTAGCTTTCAAGAGGAGGATGCTCAATGATGAGAGGTTTCCGATCCAATCTGGAATGTTGCCAGTTAGGCGGTTATGTCTAAGATCTAATGTTACCAGAGCAGAGCTATTCTTGAATGCACTTGTAATGGGACCACTTAGCCTATTTTTTCCCAGATGAACATGTTTGATGTTCAATGAATTGAAGCACAATGGTATGAAGTCAGACAAATTATTTTCGGAAAGGTCAAGAAATATAATTTTTTTGACTTTGCATAACTCAATCGGAATAGGACCTTCAAGTTGGTTTTTGGCCAAAACAATTTCAAGCAAGTTGGTCATGTTGCCAATCCATCTCGGAAGCATGCCTGACAAAGAGTTGCTACTAAAATCAAATGCAATCAAGTCAGCACTACTGGATAAGCTATATGGGATCTTTCCGGAAAAATGGTTGTGGTCCAAAAATAAAGACTCAAGGCGAGTTAGATAACTTTTGGCAGGAAATAAGTGGCCACTTAAATTATTATTTGACAATTTGAGGTATTCCAAATGGAGGCAACCCATTCCCAAATGGCCTGGTATTGTTCCTGACAAATGATTGCTAGACAAGTCCAAAGAAATCAAGGATACTAAATTACCTAAAGAAGATGGAATTATGCCTACAAATGCATTTTGAGACATGTTTAAATGCACTAAATTGGGAAAAACTAAACCCAAGTTTGTCGGAATTGGACCTCCTAGATCATTATTCGAAATATCTATTTTTCGAATATGGGGATTAGGATGATAGGGTACATGGAAAGGGTTTGTGAAAGTGTTATTCCTTAAATTAAGAATCTCCAATCTTGTATTGTTTTCTAGCAACCAAGTGGGAAACTTTCCCACTAAATTATTGTGCGAGAGATCAATTGCTTGTAACTTATCTTGGTAATGAAGGAATCTTGGAATAGTTCTAGTGGGTCTTCTAGCAAGGCTACTTGACAACAACAGAACCTTCAACTGAGAGTATGAAGTCCAACTTTGAGATTTTGTGTCATCAACAAGAGTGTTATACGACAGAGAAAGGTACTCAAGTGACTGCAAACTAGACATGAGAGTGTAAGAAATGCTTCCGTTGAAGTTATTGAATGGGAGATTCAATATTCGAAGTGTTGTCATGTTTGCCAAACAAGAAGGTAATCTCCCTTCAAGATGATTATGACCAAGGTCTAACTCTTGTAGATTCTTGAGTTCACACCAACCTGTAAAATAAGTAGATTTTTAATTATGCTACTGAGATCAGCTTGTTTATGATAAGCAACATATTTGGAAAAAAACGTTTCTACCTTGGTTGGGTAAGCTGCCATTGAGTCCACAAGTTCTCATTGTCAATACATTAAGAGAAGTCATCACTCCAACTTTATGAAGAAAGCTTTTGTTGATGGATGAACCATCCAAATACAACTCCTGAAGGTTCTTTAGTTTCCCAAGCTCTAAAAAAACAATAACAAACTTTAGATATTTATCATGTGCATTGAAATTACTTATCACGTGCATTGATAAGTAAATGAACTTTGAGACTTACCCTGGATATTAATTTCCCCATTCAACTTAGCTTTGCGCAGATATAGTTTCTTGAGAGATGGTATCTTACAAATGAATCTCATGTCTGTGAAGTTATTATAATCCAAGTAAAGCTCCTCTAGCTTACTCATTGTAAAACCTGCAATAATTTTGATATTCCATTATTCATTAGAAAAATTTGTAAAAACTGAATCAGATTAGGAAACTACATAAATATAAGGTAAATGAAAATAGAAGTAGTAGTACTACCTAACTAGCTAATACATGAATATAAACCGACCTTTATTAATTGGGACCTTTCCACTAATCTTATTCCCCATCAAAGATAGTTTCTTAAGCGATGCAATCTTGCCAAGGGACGACAAGATGCTTTCATTAAAGTCATTCTCATCCAAGTAAATCTCCTCCAGCTTGCTCAAACAAGACAATCTTTCAAGACCTACAATTTTGGTTAAATTCATGAGTATCCATGTCATAATAAGTAGATTCAACTGTATAAGTTTTGAGTTAATCTATGTGGCATTTTTATGCCTGGGTTTGGAAAACCGTGGTTTCAAAATGGATGTCGAGGGGTTACATGTAATAAAAAAGAATGGAAGAAATGCAATTTTGGTTAAATTCAAAATAATTATATTAAACTAATTTCTCATCTCACAAGAAAAATGGAAGAAATGCTATCACAAGTTATATACACAGACCTTCTTTTGATACCCTAAAATTATAACTCATGTAACCCAAATGCAGAGACTTGAGCTCTTGAAAGGGAAGAAACAAATTAAGAGGTATTCAAGTACCAATATTCTGATCCACGACAAGAATCCAACAATCAGTAGTAATCTCTTTGTTGATTAAGTTGGAAGATGGTGAAAAAGATTCATTTGGGTAATTGATGGAGGCTTTGATCAATAGGAAAAGAGCATTTTGCTCTTCCTTCAAACAATCAGAGCACGCAGGGATGATACATGCTTGAACCCAGACCAAAATAATAACGCACCAGCATAAACGCCACCTACCTATGCACTCTCGTTGGGTCCCATTAACTACAATAAGACTCGCAAAGGTTTTTGTTTAAATAGGCCACCGCCACCTACCTACCTATGCACTCTCGTTGGGTCCCATTAATTAAGTTGATCTTATCCCAACTACTTGAATAACGTAAGCATACAATATTAAAATAACGTAAGCATACAATATTTAGGCCTCATTTTTATTCTATATCATCCAAATACAACTCCTGTATTTTTAGTTTTCCAAGCTCTAAAAAATTAAACTACAACGCAAGCTTTAGATATTTATCATGTGTATTGAAATTATTAAGAAATCACTACCATCTTATAGCATATGAAGTACACCGAAAAACAAGACAATATATATTATGAAGCCAACAACTTGAGGTGAGACTTATACGTCTTCCATCTAATATTTTAGGTTGGAAAATACTGTAGTCACAAAAAAATTATACAAAAATAATTCCATAAACTGATGTGGCCGCTTGATGTAGTTTGTCAGATTATAAAATTATTTTTATTGTAAAGTAGATCTAACGGATCAGATGAAGTCACGTCAATTCGTGGAATTGATTTTGTGTAATTCTTTTGTAGATGTAATAGTACACATACCTGTGGCAAATTGATAAGTAATTCAACTTTGAGACTTACTCTGGATATTAATTCTCCCATTCAAGTAAGCATCACTCAAATATAGTTTCTTGAGCGATATTGCAATCTTGCAAATGAATCTCACGTCTGTGATGTTATAATTACCCTCCAAGTCAAGCTCCTCTAGCTTACTCATTGTAAAACCTGCAATAATTTTGATATTCCATTATTCATTAGAAAAATTTGTAAAAACTGAATCAGATTAGGAAACTACATAAATATAAGGTAAATGAAAATAGAAGTAGTAGTACTACCTAACTGGCTAATACAATATATATGTACCGACCTTTATTAATTGGGACCCTTCCAGTAATCTTATTCCACCCCAAAGATAGTTTCTTAAGCGATGTAATCTTGCCAAGAGATGGCAAGATGCTTTCATTAAAGTCATTATCATCCAAGTAAAGCTCCTCCAGATTGCTCAAACCAGACAATCTTTCAAAACCTGCAATTGTGATTTTTCAATGTCCAAAGCTGTGTACAATAAATCTTAAAATACAACAAATTGGAATATATATATGGGAGTTGTGTGTCCAATGATTTGAGCTTGTGGAAATAACCGATGTCTGTTTGATTTTCTCATGCTCCATATATTTGGACCAACTTAATTTAAATCTAAGGCCAAGTCGCCTTTAAATGAGTGATCATATTGCAACTTAATTTTCTTGAAACTAGGTTTTGGAGGCTCTTTCATGATTTCTCTCTCGCAACACTAACAACAAATGGAAAAAATTTAGTTATTGACTATTTTGGAAGAAATAGTCTATAACCGAATCGATTAATCATATATGTTATTAATATAAGTGAATAGGTTTATCGTGAGAAGTGTTAAACGTAAAGAAGATGTTTGAGAAAAGGACAAAAAGAGAAACTGAATTCTTGAATTCTATTGAACTTTGATTTCTACTTGTATCTGTATATATACAGACCCACAATGGTTTATATATATAGACTTCACGTTTACTGTAACAGAATGGAAATTGTAGTACAATATCAGAATGTGATTCCTCTGATAATACTCTTTGAATTAATTACAATCCGTTAGTTATGCTTTGTGAGTGACGTGGCTAAGAGCTAAGAGGTGATTCCTCTGTTTTGCTGTGCATGTGTATTGTTGGCTGAGTCAGTTATTGAAGTGATTTTATATTTCCTTTTTACAATAAAAAGAGCAATTTTATTATTGATTTACTTACCTTGGCTATTATTATTATTAGCAGCTTCGTAATCCCACCCCTGGAATATTCCACTCAAATATAGTTTCTTGAGCGTTACAATCTTGGCAAGGGATGGCAAGAGGCTGTCATTGAAGGGAAAATAATCCAAGGAAAGCACCTCCAGGTTGGTCAAACCAGACAATCTTTCGAAACCTACAATAATTTTGGTTAAATTCAAAATAAGTATATTCAACTAATTTCTCATCTCACAACAAAAATATTGGAAGAAATGCTATATATCACAAGTTATAATATGCACAGACCTTCTTTTGATACCATCCAATTATATTTGTTACCGTACAAATACAAAGACTTGAGCTCTTGAAAGGGAAGAAACAAAGAGGTATTCAAGTACCAATATTCTGATCCATGACCACTCCAATAATCCAACAAATCATAAAGATAAATATGGGTTACACGGCCTGTGATGTTGCTGCACTCGACAGCTGTCCAATTGCAGCAATCAGTAGCATGAATCTCTTTGTTGGTAATTAATTTGGAAGATGGTAAAAAAGATTCATTGATGGTGGTTTTGATTAGTAGTAAAAGAGCATTTTGCTCTTGCTCCAAACAAGCAGAGCACGGAGGGATGATACGAGTTTGAACAGAGACCAAAATAATAAAAATGCAGCAACAAAAACGCCCCATCTGATCCATTGATCAACTAATTGCTTTCTACTCTTTAAGTAATTACTCGCAAAGGTTTTGTTTAAATAGGCCACCGGCACATTTTAATTTTAAATTTTTAAATTTTTTATCTAATTATTACCTAATCATTAACTAAACATAAAAACAAGTACAACTAGGGGTGGGCTCCGACTTCGACGGAGTCGGAGTTGTTGTTTCTGACCTCCGACTCCGACAAAAGTCGGAGCCGAATTGCCCCTCCGACTCCGACTCCGAACTGAGTCGGAGTCCGATTCCGATCGGAGTTCGGAGCTCCGACCTCCAATCGGAACTCCGAACGGAGGTCAGAGCTCCGACATCCGATCGAAACTCCGAACGGTGGTCGGAGGGAATTCTGAATGGAGGTCGACGTGGCGCTCGAGCAGAACCCATCCAGAGAGGTTCGCTCGATGTGCGCTCGACGTAGCACTCGAGCAGAACTCTTCCAGAGAGGTTCGCTCGACTTCCGTTCGACATATCGCTCGAGCCAATGTTCAATACAACGTGCGCTCGACACCTCGCTCGAGCGCAAGTGTTCAATACAATGTAAAATTCAGGATTTTGAGCGCCGTGATTTGTTGGGACTATATTCAATACAACCAATTCACAGGAATCACAACTGTTGGCTCCAATTCATAAGAGACGTGCTTGAATTAAATTGCTTGAATTAAATTTAGGGCTCATAACCTTACTCTCACCGTAGGTGGAAGCTAAACAGAGGAGCAATGAGGAACGGTGGCACGGAGGAGCAACGACGAACGGCAGCACGCTGGCAAGAAAGACACGAGACGTGAGGTGCGAGACGGCTTCACTGGTTTAGTGAGACGCGAGAGAGAAGGGAGAAGGAAGAAGGAAGAAGAACTGAAGAAGGAAGAAGAAGGGGGGTGACGCGTTTTGGACCCCCCTTTTTAATATGAAACGACGCCGTTCCATATTAAGTGGAATGGTGTCGTTCAATTTTTTTAAAAAAAACCCAGCTGTAAAACGACGTCGTTTTACAGCTGGGTTTTATAAAAAAAATTTCACTCCGATTCCGACTCCGACTCCGAATAGTTATTCGGAGCTACTTCGAATTCCGACTCTAAATTCCGACAACTCCGACTCCGTCGGAGCGGAAGTCAGACGGAGTCGGAATTTTTGAAATTTTGCACACCCCTAAGTACAACTTTTACAAACTTCAAAATAAAATACAAAAATTAATACAATTTTTACAAACTTAAAAATAAAACAAAAAAATCAATATAACTTTTACACACTTTATAATAAAAAAAATATTTAAAATATTTTTTTAATTTTATAATATTTGATTTAACTTTTTCTCTATTTTGTTTCAAAATCTAATAAAATATATTAACTCAAAACAATTTATTACTATTCACAAAATTATGAAATACTCCAAACGTCTAAACGGGCCTAAATGCAAACGATTTGCATTTCAACATTTCCACTAACAAACACCATCATACGATTTAAAGGAAAAATGGTTAAAAGATTGTCAGTAGTTTTGATTATTTATAACTCTAAATGCCTCCTAGATCACTACCATATAGATAGCTACATCATCACAGCTTTTAGATTAGAGGAATGCTATGTTCATAAAAAGACATCGCAGATGTGCAGTTCACAAACTAATCTAGCTACAAATAATTTCTTATAAAACAAAATCGATTAAACACCAGTTTGATATCGGTTTTCAAGATATTAGACCAAACCAAAGCCAAATATATATTTAATTTCTTTTTTTTTTGTAGGATATATTTAATTTCTTATATTAAATATATTACAACTTTTTTAATTTTTATGCTATATATATTACACATGTTATAAAATTAATATAACATATAATTTTAATATTAGTTGTTGACTATTGGATTAATCATATATGTTATTAATATAAGTGAATAGGTTTATCGTGAGAAGTGTTAAACGTAAAGAAGATGTTTGAGAAAAGGACAAAAAGAGAAACTGAATTCTTGAATTCTATTGAACTTTGATTTCTACTTGTATCTGTATATATACAGACCCACAATGGTTTATATATATAGACTTCACGTTTACTGTAACAGAATGGAAATTGTAGTACAATATCAGAATGTGATTCCTCTGATAATACTCTTTGAATTAATTACAATCCGTTAGTTATGCTTTGTGAGTGACGTGGCTAAGAAGAGGTGATTCCTCTGTTTTAATTTGCTGCTCTGCTGTGCGTGTATTGTTGGCTGAGTTAGTTATTGAAGATGCCTTAATAAGAAGTGATTTTATATTTCCTTTTTACAATAAAAAGAGCAATTTATTATTTATATACTTACCTTGGCTATTATTATAATTAGCTTCATAATCCCATTCTTTGATTCCACTCAAATATAGTTTCTTGAGCGTTGCAATCTTGGCAAGGGATGGCAAGAGGCTGTCATTGGAGGGAATACCATACAAGTTAAGCACCTCCAGGTTGGTCAAACCAGACAATCTTTCCAAACCTACAATAATTTTGTTTAAATTCAAAATAAGTATATTCAACTAAGTAATTTCTCATCTCACAACAAAAATATTGGAAGAAATGCTATATATCACAAGTTATAATATGCACAGACCTTCTTTTGATACCCTCAAATTATATCTGTAACTGTAACTGGACAAATACAGAGACTTGAGCTCTTGAAAGGGAAGAAACAAAGAGGTATTCAAGTACCAATATTCTGATCCAATACTACTCCAAGAATACAGCAACCCATAAAGATCAATATGGGTTACACGGCCTGTAATGTTGCTGCACTTGACAGCTGTCCAATTGCAGCAATCAGTAGCATGAATCTCTTTGTTAGTAATTAAGTTGGAAGTTGGTGAAAAAGATTCTTTTGGGTAGTTGATCAGTAACAAAAGAGCATTTTGCTCTTCCTCCAAACAACCAGAGCACGGAGGGATCATACATGCTTGAACACAGACCAAAATAATAAAAACGCACCAACAGAATTGCCCCATCTGATCCATTGATCAACTAATTGCTTTCTACTCTTTTAAGAAATTACTCGCAAAGGTTTTGTTTAAATAGGCCACCAGCACCTACCTATACACTCATAACGTAATATTAGTGCATTATTGACTACAACCACAAATATTAAAATAACCACATCTATATATATATATATATATATATATATATATATATGCAAATAGAGCTAGTTTTGAATCAATGTTTTTAATTGGCTCTCGGTGGGTCCCTCCATAAGTTCTTATCCCAACTATTTGAATAACGTAATAGTGCATTGACTCACAATTAAAATAATGCAAGTCGTCTCCGAATATCCATGGCGTCAAAGCAATGGTCAAATTTTTAAAAGAAAATATTAAACAATTCAATTTTTTTAAATATTAAAATAAAAATATTATTATAAAATTATATTCAAATAGTATTTTAATATTTCAATTTAATTTTTCATCTCAACTCATTTCATCTTAACTCACTATTCAAATCCGGCCTTAACACTTTCGTACAGACTAACAAAAGCCTATTGGAGATGCTTCTCTGTATATACACGAAATTGAACAAATCAACCCAAATCGAAACCAAAATTATTGCATGTTTTATACTATATTATGGAGTTAATAAGAACTGTTTTATACGAGAATTCCATTTTTAACACCTGCAATTCATATCCATTTGATGTTACAGTCTTGCAATAAATTTTACATATGTGAGTCTCCAAAGCTATTGCTCTAAGCAACCTCGTACAACATCTGCTAATACCGCTCTAAAACATAGTACCAGAAAATCTCTCTTTCATTAGTTCTACAAATGCTATACAATTCAACTAATCATGCAGAAGATCCGAGTCGAATGATGCTCAGCTGACAGATTCAATATTACTAGCACTGAATTTCCAAATTAACCACATATGGATGCCATTTCCAAATAAATTTTTATATAAATAATTTGTTTTGCATTTTGTTTCTTACGTTCTCCATATATGCATATTTCCACCGATGACCATCTAGAAAGTCTTTCATGGTGATAACATATCCGTGCCTACTGGGTTCCTAGAAGTCTTCCATCCTTATTAATTAATGACATGTCCTTATAGCAGGTAGTAATCACAGTTGCATTATTTGAGCAGACCTTGAGTCGGTCATGATGGAGATCGAGATAGAGATCAAGGACAAAGAAAGCTAGCTTTTGAATCATTGATTTTTAGTATGACTGACTCTTTTCAATCTTTTGCTTTGAAACTCTTAACTAGTTTGATATCGGTTTTCAAAATCTTGAAAACCGAATTAGACCAAACCAAAGCCAAATATATATATATATATATATTTACTTTCTTTTGTTTTATAGGATATATTTAATTTCTTATATTAAATATATTATAACTTTTTTAATTTTTATGCTATATATATTTATACACATACTATAAATTAATATAACATGAAATTTTAATATTATTATTTATGCCTCCTTGATATAAACTCAGTACTCTTAAATATGAATATGAATATGAATATTAAGTTATTAATTAATATGTTATTATTAAGTTACATACTTACATACACACATATATAGACACTAAGTTGGCATCATAGGCTTCAAATTAATGACAGATGGCTTCAAATTAACGATAGATGGAGTCCATTTCCATATAATTTTTATATGTATAATTTGTTTTGCATTTTTGTCTCTTCCTTATTCTATATATGCATATTTCCACCAATTACTATCTAGAAAAGTCTTCCATGGTGATGACATATCCGTGCCTATTGGGTTCCGCTAGAAGTTGTCGATCCTTAGTAATGACATCATGTCCTTATAGCACCAGGTAGTAATCGTGGTTCCATTATTTTAGAAGACGGCCTTGACTCAGTGATAATGGTGATAGATATGGACAAAAAGATCAAGCTTTTGAAACATTGATTTTTAGCCTATGTTTCGGCACTTAGATGAGATGAGATGGGATGATGATCTCAAAATATTTTATAATTTTCTTCGCAAATGTTATCATTTAAAAAAAAATTATTTTTTAATTTCAAATCTCTAACCTAATTTTCATCTAATCATTATTTAATCATTAAAACTTTCTCAAATTTCCAAAAGAAAAAAAAATATAACTTTTTCAAATTTTAAAATGAAAAAATATTAAAAAATATATTCAAACAACTTTTTTAACTTTATAATATTTGTATTCAATTTTTTATCTCATTTTCCAAAATCATATAAAACATGTTAACTCAAATAAAACAGTAACACTCTAAAACAACGTACCAAAAAATATTTATCTTTCACCAAAGAGTAATACTACATATAGTCATGGACTACACAAATGCCATGCAATCGTTTTGAAAAAGAGTGAGCTCCACTATTAAAAAAGGGTAATCCTAGGGATCCCGCTAGGGGATCCCACTCCAAATTTTTTTTCTAGTTTTTTTTACTTAGTAATTAAGAAAGTGTTGTTTAATAATATTGTGAATTTATTTTTTAAAATATTTAAAAGTGTTTAAAAAATGATGTGAAAAAATTAATTTTCCATTAAAAAGTGAGATCCCTATCATTTTCTATTAAAATTTTAATTTTTTTCATGTGAATCCCATATGTATTTATTTTTTTCAAAAAGACTGTGCTACGCTTGTGCACTCCACGACTGTAAATTTCATTTTTCTTCAATATATTCCACAAATGCTATGCATTTGAACTATGTTGGCATCCTATGGTTGTAAATTAATTACAAATGGACGTTATATAAATTTTTATAAAAGTGTAATGGCTAAAAAGAGATTTTGCATAAGTAAATTCACAAACGGACGTAATTTTATGTAATATATTAATTCTATTTTACGATAAAAATAACTTTATAATTTAACGTAATAGAAAAAGGGAGAAAATGAAGAATTCGTAGGCCTAACTTATCTTATAAAACTGGTTCTACAAGAGATGATTGTTCATTACTTATAAACATGCCTAAAACTTTGTCCACAGCCAATGTGAGATTATTCCTCAACACCCTCCCTCACGTGCAGGCCAGTATTTTTTCTGGTCATTGTCACGGGGTAAGAGTGTGGGCCCCATTCGTCCTGTGACAGGCTCTGATATCATGAAGAAATTCATGGGCCTAACTCATCTCATAAAACCGGTTCAACAATAGATGATTGCTCATTGCATATAAACATGCCTAAGACCTTGTCCACAGCCAATGTGAGATTATTCCTCAATGAAAAAGACTTGAGATAAAGTAAAAAAAGGCTCCACGACAACGCTCCGCAATACGTGGGATTTCCTATTTTGGTAGGTTTCTATCATTTCTGCTAGGGCGTGCCTATGGTGGTGCCCACCCCCCTGCCGATGATCACTACGTCATTGGTGTGGAAGACTATTACAGGTGAGACAAGGAAGAAGATTCAGGTTGTGGAGATGCCACATGGGGATGCAGCGATGGGTAAGGCTGTGCAGGACCTTACTATCTATGAAAATGCTAGGCATAGAGAAGGGCCCCATAATGGTATGGCTAGACCATTGCGTACAAAGGAGATAGAGTTTGGCAGTACTCTTTTTTTACATAATGAAGAAACTCTTCTTCTTTAAGCTGATCTGTTGAATAACATGTGCCAGATAGAGATGGATAGTGGTCAGTGGGATACAGCTATGAAATTTGTAACGCCCCAAACCCGGGTGGCTTGGAGAATTACTACTTGTCACTCATAATCATGTCTCCCAACACATTCGAAGAATAATCTCCAAAAAACTTCATAAATGAAATCAATCTCAAATCTTCTCAATAATCTCATTACAAACTCCACAAAATCTTTAATGCAATAATAATAAATCAAAGGGGTCCATAACCTCCCGGTAGTCATAACAACCCAACCAATAATTTCATAAATCTCACTGAAACCTAAGATATTACTAAAACTCAAAGAGATTAAAACTAGGAACACCAAAAGTCCTTCTTCTACCAACATCTCCTCAGCTTAAACACAAACAGCAATCTAATCCAGGTCCTCATTTGGACTCTCCACATCATCTGAAAAATATTATAATTAGGGGTGATTAACGGTCCGGTCGGACCGAACGGACCGACCGGACCGACCGTTTCGGTCCGGACCGGACCGGACCGAGACTTAGACCGGTCCGGTCCGGTCCATATTTTAGAGGACCGAAATCATTCGGTCCGGTCCACGGTCCACAGTTTTTTCGGACCGGACCGGACCGGACCGGACCGAATGAAAATTAAAAAAAATATATATTTTTTATATATATTTTATATATAATAATTGTACAATTAACAATATAAATTTTTAAATATATTATTAATACTTGTTAATATTCTATAAATTAACAATATTTTATATATATATTCATTTAACCTATCACTATTAATAATATAAAATTTTAAATATACTATTAACACTTGTTAATATTCTATGAATTAATAAATATATAATATCAATTAGTTAATTATATAGTAATTATATAAATTAATAATATAATTTTCATCTAATTTATTATCATTGACCATATAAAATATTTTTTTTATTGAGTTTGTTACATAATCCACATTAATAAGTCACTTAGTTTAATTTAGTATTTTAAATAAATTTTTTTATTAATTATTAAAAGAAGCGGACGTTGGACCGGACGGACGATAGCTCCGTCCGTCGGTCTACTGTGTTCGGTCATTAGGTCGGAAAAATAATGGATCGAAAATTTTCGGTCCATCGCCGGACCGGACCGGACCGGACCGGACCGGCCCGTTTGCAGCCCTGATTATAATGATAGGGGGTGAGTTATCAACAACTCAGTAAGTGGTTTTAAGACACGTACAACCCATAATACTTTGGCATAACATAAACTGAGTATCATCATCAGATCAAAACAGAGCATCAAACAGAGCAGAGACTATGTTTCACCCCCGTGGTAGGGTTGTGCTAACCCCAGTGGCCAAACTAGGCAGAGACAGAGGTGAAATCTTTCCTTTATTCTTCTCGGAGCCCCGAGTGTGCACACAGGAAAGACCACAATAAAACCACTATGTTTCCAAAGTGGGTGCACTCAGAGACAGAGAAGTTGGTACCAACCCAAACAGAGCAGAGCATAACAGAGCAGAGCAGAGCAAAGCAGAGATAGAGTCAGATACGAAAACCAGTACACCATGCCAAAGGTTTTCAGATGTTATATAAAAAAAAACATAGTACCAAAACAGAATCAGACAGTTTACACACGCTGGACACAAAAGTCAGAACATCTTTCTAAATAAATGCATAACTTTTCATATTCTCAATATCGCTCTTTTTCCAGATTTCAGAAACCACATGACAAAATTTAGCTCATGTCTACACAATGCATGTCAGAACATATTTTTCTCTTTTTCGTACAGATTTCATGAGTATGCAAATAAACGACCGAGGTTGGTTTTGTTTTTCCCAAGTTCTCATTTCACTACAAAAATATGCAAAGTTTTTAGAAAATCAACCTCAATCTCAAATAATTCGTGTAAGGCCTAGCATAGGAACCCCGCTTACCTGACTCCTGCAGCGCATTAACTATGACTTGAATACGGTCTCTATCCGTCTCGTCACCTATTCATAAAAATAATATAAACTAAATATTAAAGTCCAACAACACAAAATTGGTCTTACACAACTTAAGACCCAATTTCTAGACCATAATTCAACAAGTTTAATCCAACTCAAATAACCAAATAACAATCTGGACAGCCCACACTTCGACCCAAAATATTCTATACCAATCTCAGTATTGTCCAATACAAGCATCAGGACCAATGCCAATTCAAATTCCAATAACTCACACTTATTCCAACAGTTCGCAGTCCCAAACAATTACTAACAATTTAACCAACAATACTACACAAAGCACACTTCTTCCCATTCACAACTCCATAACAGAAAATATAAACTAATACCTCCAAAAATTAAACTGTACTAGACAAAGAAAATTAAATTCCCTTCTAAAATAATTTCTCAACCACCAATCCAAACGACCCCCTCTTACCCCTCGGACTCGATCCGACACAACCAACAAAAACACAGTAAATAAGAATTAGAGCAGAAATACATTTAAATCTCAAAAGTACTTTGGAAAAATACTTACAATGCTATAATATAATTTTTGAAAGATCACGGAGGTGCTAGAAGCGGCAACGCAGCAACAAAACAGTGCCAAATGCACTGTGGCCGTGGGTCTCAAAAATCCACTTTTGAACGGGTGCAAACGAAGACCCGAGATTGATAGGGTAGGGCTTAGGGATGTCGGTGAAGCTAATGGTGGTGGTGGTTGGCCGTGGGTGGCGGCGCAATAGGCGGTTGAAGTGCAAAAACACCCAAAACGGAAATGTTGATGGTGGGGCTTCACCGGTGACAGATCGGAGGTGGGGTTGGGTCCAATGGGTTGCTAGGAGGTCGAGGATGATGTGGTGAGAAGATGGTGGCCGGAGGTGGCGCGACGGCGGCGCAGCGGCGCAAGGAATACCGCGGCTTCGTGTGGTGCGTGGAGGCTAACGACAGCGCGGCTGGGGCTGGAAATCGGAGGGGGAGGTCGCCGGTGGGTGGGGGTGCTGGGAAGCCGGGCGGTGTCGACCATCGCCGGAGCACAGCGGCGGGTCGAGGGCAAACGGCTGACGCACGGGAGAGAGAGAAAGAGAGAGAGGCGCGGGAGGGAGAAGAAAGAAAGAAGAAAAAAATAAGAAAAAGAAAAAAGAAGGAAAAGAAGAAAAGAAAAAGAAAAGGAAAAGAAAAATAGAGAAAAAAGAAATGAGGTCCAATCCTCATAACTTGGGTCACGAAAATGATCCAACTGAAACGATTTTAAAACAGCTAGTGAAATAAAATATTTCAAACACAGTGATTAACATGAAAATAATTAATTAAACCCAACAACACGTTAATTTAATTTTAGAAGAAATTTAAACGCATAAAAATAATTAATTTAGAGAAAGCACTTCAAAAATAATTTTCACAAAAATAAAATCATAAAAATAACAACTAAAAATCCAACAATTTTAAAATAAGAGAATAAATTTTAAATTAATAACAAATAATCTTTCAATTAAAAAAAATACACTAAAAATACGGGGTGTTACATCCTTCCCCCCTTAAAAAAATTTCGTCGTCGAAATTTGTAAGGTCAAACATCACGCTAAAGCAGGATACCAGATACAACTCAAAACACGCTCGAAAAGACCATACCAACAACAACTCCCAACAAGCATGAGTAATGTTCTCTCAAGTCTATTTTCATAGGCAATTCCATCATACTCGTATTAGTCCCCCAGTGGCACAACACGTCCAGTATTCTTAGGGTGGCAATGCTATCCAAAATCTCATCTTTCCACAAGAGCCTTTACACAACATCCAAGGAATCCCAATGATTATTACTATTTTCGTAACACGATCTGCGCTAACCTCAATCGACTCCTATGTTAAAACTCACAAACCTTCATTGAATTCTACAAGTTGGTAACCTATTAGCCACTTCCAAAATTAACCATCAATAAACATTTCCATCATCCAGACCTATTATCTCAAAATCAACAAGAATTATATCCTAATTCCGCACCACCAAAGTTTAATCCCTAGTTACAAGTATCTTTATCAAATTTCAAATTATCAATAATTCCTTAAGATCAACACAAGGTTTGAATCCTTAATTATAACCTAAATATCGCGCTCCTATTGCGCACTCTGATAATTTGCCACCTGCATAAAATTTATGTCCTCATAAAACAATACCATTGAGTACAAGGTGGCTCCATACCTACTGACCAGAAAACTCTTATGACATTAGGTAGAAAATTCTTGATCTCTAAAACCATACACTATTACACACTTTCCTCAAATTCACCAAGAATTCATTCCTGAATCTGCACCAACTATTATCCTTGAATCTGATATGGATCTAATCCCATAACTTGCCACTAAAATCCCGAACTAATAACAATCATTATCCAAACTAGATCAATACTTTCAATCCCCAAAGAAGCAATCTCCTTGAAAATCCCTATATCTATAACTCAACTCTGATCAACCCCATAATAATGGTCACATACTAACCAATGTCCAAAATAAATCCAGCTAGCACACCAAGCCTGCAAAATTAAAAACTTAAATCTCATTTACATTCAGTCCTTCAAATCTGTAATTCTAAAACCTTAAATTACATCAGAATCATTCTCCAAAATCTGTAAGATCGATGAACTTATATCCAATAATAAAACAATCGACTCCCGAAGTTTTCAAAATCTAAAACATTAAATGATAACAATCATTCCCTAAAGTCTGTAAAACCTTAAACTTTTGGTGAAATTTCCGTAAGTCTATCCTTAAAGCTTGTTGAACATAAAATTTTCTATTCTAAAGCCTCGTGTCATATATCCATGAAATCAAAAACCTCAAATATCTTACTACCCAAATAGATCATCCAGACTATGTCGTTCCTTTCAAAACATGAAATTATAAATGCACACCAAGTCGATAAAAGTTCAAGCTTACTCTGCTAAATATACTAATAGCGTTCTCAGTTGTACCATATTCCTGCCATAACTTAATCTTTAACCCGCTTTTCAGTTTCGAACGAAACGAACAAAATAAAATAAACTTAATAAATAAAATAACATAATTTCAATTCAAATAAAATAAAATCAAACAAAACCAAATAAATTCAATTTAAATAAAAATAATAATTTTCAATTAAACCTTTAAACTTTTCTGATACTGCACATATGGTTTTACCCATTCTTAGCCATATCTTTAACCAACTCATATAGTCATTCCTATCATCTCATATTGTAAACCCAACATCGCTCTAAACTCTCTTTCGTCTTTAAAAATCTAACCTCAAAAATCTAAACCTTAAATTAATCTTATAAAGATTATCTCCTATAGTCCACCTAGTAAGCTTGTCGGATCTAAAATCCCTAAACCTCAAAATCTCAAAACTCAATCATAAATTCTGTAAAATTTAAACCTTAAATATCCACTTAATCATCTCTTATTCTTTAAAATTCTACACCTCAAATCTGAAGTTTCGTCTTAAACCCACAGATATCTAAACCTCCAAGGTTTATAGTATGCAGAATCTCTAACCTGTCTCTGATACCAAATGTAACGCCCCAAACCTGGGTGGCTTGGAGAATTACTACTTGTCACTCATAATCATGTCTCCCAACACATTCGAAGAATAATCTCCAAAAAACTTCATAAATGAAATCAATCTCAAATCTTCTCAATAATCTCATTACAAACTCCACAAAATCTTTAATGCAATAATAATAAATCAAAGGGGTCCATAACCTCCCGGTAGTCATAACAACCCAACCAATAATTTCATAAATCTCACTGAAACCTAAGATATTACTAAAACTCAAAGAGATTAAAACTAGGAACACCAGAAGTCCTTCTTCTACCAACATCTCCTCAGCTTAAACATAAACAGCAATCTAATCCAGGTCCTCATTTGGACTCTCCACATCATCTGAAAAATATTATAATGATAGGGGGTGAGTTATCAACAACTCAGTAAGCAGAAATCATATGCTAGTGTGCAAACATAAGCATTTACAAAGTATCGCATGCAGAACAAAATATTTTTCAGAATTATCATGCAGAACAGAACATATTTTCAAAAGTAACAGAGCGATGGTTTTAAGACACGTACAACCCATAATACTTTGGCATAACATAAACTGAGTATCATCATCAGATCAAAACAGAGCATCAAACAGAGCAGAGACCATGTTTCACCCACGTGGTAGGGTTGTGCTAACCCCGGTGGCCAAACCAGGCAGAGACAGAGGTGAAATCTTTCCTTTATTCTTCTCGGAGCCCCGAGTGTGCACACAGGAAAGACCACAATAAAACCACTATGTTTCCAAAGTGGGTGCACTCAGAGACAGAGAAGTTGGTACCAACCCAAACAGAGCAAAGCATAACAGAGCAGAGCAGAGCAAAGCAGAGATAGAGTCAGATACGAAAACCAGTACACCATGCCAAAGGTTTTCAGATGTTATATAAAAAAAAACATAGTACCAAAACAGAATCAGACAGTTTACACACGCTGGACACAAAAGTCAGAACATCTTTCTAAATAAATGCACAACTTTTCATATTCTCAATATCGCTCTTTTTCCAGATTTCAGAAACCACATGACAAAATTTAGCTCATGTCTACACAATGCATGTCAGAACATATTTTTCTCTTTTTCGTACAGATTTCATGAGTATGCAAATAAACGACCGAGGTTGGTTTTGTTTTTCCCAAGTTCTCATTTCACCACAAAAATATGCAAAGTTTTTAGAAAATCAACCTCAATCTCAAATAATTCGTGTAAGGCTTAGCATAGGAACCCCGCTTACCTGACTCCTGCAGCGCATTAACTATGACTTGAATACGGTCTCTATCCGTCTCGTCACCTATTCATAAAAATAATATAAACTAAATATTAAAGTCCAACAACACAAAATTGGTCTTAGACAACTTAAGACCCAATTTCTAGACCATAATTCAGCAAGTTTAATCCAACTCAAATAACCAAATAACAATCTGGACAGCCCACACTTCGACCCAAAATATTCTATACCAATCTCAGTATTGTCCAATACAAGCATCAGGACCAATGCCAATTCAAATTCCAATAACTCACACTTATTCCAACAGTTCGCAGTCCCAAACAATTACTAACAATTTAACCAACAATACTACACAAAGCACACTTCTTCCCATTCACAACTCCATAACAGAAAATATAAACTAATACCTCCAAAAATTAAACTGTACTGGACAAAGAAAATTAAATTCCCTTCTAAAATAATTTCTCAACCACCAATCCAAACGACCCCCTCTTACCCCTCGGACTCGGTTCGGCACAACCAACAAAAACACAGTAAATAAGAATTAGAGCAGAAATACATTTAAATCTCAAAAGTACTTTAGAAAAAATACTTACAATGCTATAATATAATTTTTGAAAGATCACGGAGGTGCTAGAAGCGGCAACGCAGCAACAAAATAGTGCCAAATGCACTGTGGCCGTGGGTCTCAAAAACTCACTTTTGAACGGGTGCAAACGAAGACCCGAGATTGATAGGGTAGGGCTTAGGGATGTCGGTGAAGCTAATGGTGGTGGTGGTTGGCCGTGGGTGGCGGCGCAATAGGCGGTTGAAGTGCAAAAACACCCAAAACGGAAATGTTGATGGTGGAGCTTCACCGGTGACAGATCTGAGGTGGGGTTGGGTCCATTGGGTTGCTAGAAGGTCGAGGATGATGTGGTGAGAAGATGGTGGCTGGAGGTGGCGCGACGGCGGCGCAGCGGCGCAAGGAATACCGCGGCTTCGTGTGGTGCGTGGAGGCTAACGGCGGCGCGGCTGGGGCTGGAAATCGGAGGGGGAGGTCGCCGGTGGGTGGGGGTGCTGGGAAGCCGGGCGGTGTCGACCACCGCCGGAGCACGGCGGCGGGTCGAGGGCAAACGGCTGACGCACGGGAGAGAGAGAAAGAGAGAAAGGCGCGGGAGGGAGAAGAAAGAAAGAAGAAAAAAAAAAAGAAAAGGAAAAAAGAAGGAAAAGAAGAAAAGAAAAAGAAAAGGAAAAGAAAAATACTGAAAAAAGAAATGAGGTCCAATCCTCATAACTTGGGTCACGAAAATGATCCAACTGAAACGATTTTAAAACAGCTAGTGAAATAAAATATTTCAAACACAGTGATTAACATGAAAATAATTAATTAAACCCAACAACAAGTTAATTTAATTTGAGAAGAAATTTAAACGCATAAAAATAATTAATTTAGAGAAAGCACTTCAAAAATAATTTTCACAAAAATAAAATCATAAAAATAACACAACTAAAAATCCAACAATTTTAAAATAAGAGAATAAATTTTAAATTAATAACAAATAATCTTTCAATTAAAAAAAAATACACTAAAAATACGGGGTGTTACAAAATTACTGGAAATGGAGAGCAGGTGAAGGCATACCTACATGAATGTTGAAGGTCCAAGCGATGTCTTAACTAAATGTGTTTCGAATAAAGAGGTTGAGGGTAGTCTTGCGATTTTCGCCAAGGAAAAAGATATGAATCATATTCTACTTTGCCACAAATGAAAGCTACTTTGAACAATGGTGTATGAGAATCCCAACGGGTGGCTACCCGAACTCAAAAATTGAATCTATGATTGAAACAATTATGGTATGGAACATTAGGGGGTTGGGAAGGTCTCAAAAAAGATTGAAGAGTCTGGTGAGGAAAAATAATGTGGTGGTGGTGGCTATTTTGGAACCTTTTGCAATGGAAAACCAAATGTCCAATTTAGCGAGTTTTTTATATTTTCAGCATTTTTGTTGTAATGAAGCAATTGGGTGCCGGGAGATTTGGCTGTTTTGGAGAGAAGAAGTGATCTTTGAGATGGTGAATAGGTCTGACCAGCTTTTATTAGGCTGGTTTACATTGGATAACAAACAAGTTCTTCTCATGTTTGTGTATACAAAATGCACTCAAGTTGAGCACAAGGAGTTATAAAAAGACCTTGAAGAATCTTGAATTGACGACCTACCGTGGTTAGTTGTGGTTGATTTTAATGCTATCCGGGAGGATGGGGAGAGGATTTGAGGGAATCTGAGGCCTTTATCGTCCATGGAGGATTTTAATACATGCTTAAATAATTGTGGCTTGGTGGAGATGGGGTTCCAAGGAAGAAGCATGTCTTGGTGCAATGGCCAAGAGGGACGCTCTAGGAGCTGGGCGAGACTAGATCGGGCAATCACCAATGTGAGTTTTTCCAATCTATTTACCTCTGCAAAGTTAAAGTATCTAGTGCAGAAAACTTCGGATCACAGTCCAATGGTTTTACACCTTGATAGACCGTCGATCACTTATGGGCCATCCCCATTTTGTTTCCACAGCATGGGGTGCACTCATGAAAATTTTTTTGAGTGTGTGAAGGAGGTCTGGCAGGAACCAGAAGCTGCTACGGGATTGGTGAAATTAGCAGTGAAGTTAAAGAAGACCAAGATTGCGTTGTGAGCTTGGAACCGACCGATTTTTGGTCATGTGGAACACAATATGAAGTCGCATGAGGAGAGATTGGAGTTATTTGAGCACTAGCTAAACGACATATATGCATGAGGTGGAAATTGACTATCTTGTAACCAAATCTGAACTAGGGGTATGGGAGAAGAGGGAGGAGATGCATTTGGCTCAAAATGCAAAAAAGAAATGGTTACAAGAAGGGGATAATAACTCTAAATCTTTCCATGCTATAGTCAATCAAAGAAAGAATGCAGCTACTATTTCATCCATGCAACTTGAAGACAGGACGGTCTTGGATTCTCCTGAAGAAGTCCATGTGGGTGCCACCAATTATTTCCAAGAATTCCTGTCGAGCTCCCCCGGTATAGAACAAGATGATTTATCTCCTTTGGTGGAGAAAGTGGTCACTGATGCTGAGAATTCATTGCTTTGCCAGGCTCCTACAGAGGAAGAAGTTAAAGAAATTGTTTTCTCAATTCCGAAGCATAGTGCCCCTGGTCCAAACGGCTTTGGGTTAGAGTTCTATTTGTATTGTTGGGATTTGATTAAGGGAGATGTGGTAGAGGCAGCTAGGGTTTTTTTTAATGGTGCTTCTTTGCCAAGGTTCTATACTTCTTCTTTCATTGTACTTATCCCGAAAGTAAAGGATCTGAGAAGCTTTGATAAATTTCGGCCGATTAGTCTTTGTTTAGTTGCTTACAAGATTTCTCAAAAATACAGGTTAAGGGAATGACCAAGAGTCTTCCTTTCCTTTTGTGATCTCGCCGGAGCAAGGGGCTTTCATCCCAAGGTATAGTACTTTTTAAAACATCATGTTGGCGCAAGAGATGGTGCACTCTTTAAATAGAAAAAACCCAAGGGAGAAATGCGATGCTAAAGATTGACATGTCAAATGTGTATGATAGGGTTAATTGGGTTTTCCTTTTAAGAGTGCTTAATAGTTTTGGTTTTTCTCAAAAGTTTTGTAGCTTGGTGGCGGAGTGTGTGCAATCCCCATGGTTTTCGATCATGATAAATGGAACCTATGAAGATTTTTTCAAACCATCCCGGGGTTTACGACAGGGGGACCCTTTATCCCCTCATCTATTTATTTATTTTTTTGTGATGAAGGAGATTTTATCTCGCCATTTAAGAAGGCAATTTGAAGAATGGAAGATTGGACGGTTTTATCATCTAATGGGGGCCCATTGATTTCCCATTTACTATATGCGGATGACTTCTTGGTGTTTGCTAATGGCGAGAAAAGGTCTATGAGAATGCTTATGAAAACATTGCGAGTGTATGAAAAATGGTCTGGTCAAGTTATTAACACAGAGAAGTCGGCAATCTTTCTGTCGAAGCATATTAATTTGGCAAGGAAGTGTGGGCTTTTCAGGGCTTCGGGCTTTGTAGAAAGTTTTCCGATGATTTATTTGGGGGTGCCTATAGTAATTGGTCGTCTCATGGCTAGAATTATAGAGCCTTTTATTGCTAAAATTCGAAACAAGGTGGCGAGATGGAAGCACAAGCTGCTATCACAAGGGGGTAGGCTCATCCTTTTGAAACATGTACTCACTTGCATGTCCACTCATCTATTAGCAGTCCTTGATCTGCCGAAGGTGATTTTTAAGAAAGTAAATTCTTTCCTCTCTAATTTTTTTTGGGGAGACATAAATGGCCAGGGTAAGATGAAATGGTGTGCTTGGTCTAAGATTTGTAAGCCTGTGCGGGAGGGAGGTTTGGGGTTACGTGACATTGCTGAGGTACAACGGGCTCTGCACATGAAATTTGCACGGCATCTTATGTCGGTTGATAAGTACGAGAAGAAGGGGCATCTCATGCTTGCCTCCACGTCGGCTGCGTGTTCTCGATTTTGAAAGTCGATTATCATGGTTTTTCCTTATGTTTGGGAAAACATGCAGATGCGAGTGCATGAGGGTAAAGCTTCCTTTTCATATGATCGATGGTTGGCAGAGGGCCCTCTTTGTAATCAAGTCCATGTTGTTAATCCTTCCCTTCAGATTAAGGATTGCTGCATTGATGGTTCATGGAACTATGACTTACTAGAGGAACTGGTGGGTGCAGAGATTGCAGAGGTTATCATACGGAAGATTATAGCTGGGAGAGAGGGGCCTGATGTTTTTATATAGAAGACAGCCACAAATGGAGTCTTCTCGACTGCTAATGCGTGGGACATCATCAGGGCAAAGGGTCATTTGTTCCATGGGCTAGACTGGCTTTGGGATCATGTTTTGCCAAAGAAGATTACGGTCTGTATGTGGAAAGCAAGGTTCTGATGCCTACATGTGGATAAAAGAGTGCAAGGTCGATCTAGCATCACAATGTGACTGTTGTGTTCAACACCAGGTACTTAGTATAGGCGGAGTTTGCTAAAGAAATTTGGTTGAAAGCGATGAAGGCTCTGGGAGTTCCATGCATGCCGATGGGGACGTGGTGGGCACGTGTTTTACATTGGCAAGCTTGTGCTAGGAAATTGTTGCAACGGGGCACTATAATAGGCCCCATTTCGAGTTTGATAACATGGAGATTGTGGTATCGTCGGTGTAAGGCTCACATGGAGGGACAGATGGAGACGGTAGAAGCTGTTTGGATCTCCATTAAATTCTGGATTCAGAGGTTGGCTGAGGAGCTAATAGAAACAAAGGATTTATCGTCAGTTGATGTGCAGGTCCTTTCGGAATTTCAAATTCCTCTACTTTCGAAGAGAATATGACGACAAAGGCTTATCAGGTGGTGCAAGCCAGCGGAGGGATGGATGAAGTTTAATGTCAATGGTAGCTGCTGGGGGAACCTGGGGAACTGTGGAGGCAGAGGAGTAGTTCGGGATCATACTGGGAGTGTAAAGGGTGCTTTCTCACAGTACTTTGGTCATGGCACTAACAATGAGGTTGAATTTGAGGGCTCTGAAGGAGGGTGTATTTTTTGCAAGGAGATGGGTTTTAGTCAGGTGATTATTGAGTGTGATTCGAAAGTAGTAGTGTGAAGAACTACTGCACGGTTTGATACTTGTGGGACTTTTGGGAGGAACTTCCTCGGGAGCTTCAGGGTATTAATTTTCGGATAGTACACCAATTCCGGGAAGGAAATCAAGTCGCGGATTTTTTGGCGCGCAGGGGTGAGGAAAGGGAAAATGCGAGATATGTGGGTGGCACTGCCTTGACTTGTCTTTCGAGGGGTATTCTTAGATTGGATAGATTGAGCTTGCAGTGTTTAAGGCGTTAACTTGGGTAATTTCTGTCTATTATTGTTATTGTTTGGGGTAAGAATTGTAATTTCTTGTTTCTTTTCGGTGGATTGAGGTTTTATTGTAATAAGCTTTGCCCTTTGTGGATGAATAAAAGTAGGAGAGTTTTTCTTAAAAAACAAATCTGACAATATATATCAAGTTACATTAATTTATAAATTTATTTTTATAAAATCTCGTTAAAGCACTTTTTAAGTTTTTATATATTTAATTTGTTTTACTTTTTTGTCTCTTCTTTTCTACCTATAATACACATATTTCCACCGTTAGAAACTCTTCTATGCTGATGACATATAATACACATATTTCCACCGATTATTATCACCGTTGCATTATTTGAGAAGACCTTGACTCAGTGATCATTGATTTTTAGTCTGACTAGTTACTCTGTTTTAAATCTTTTGCTTTAAAATTTTTAACCAACTTCCTTTGCTTTCATCTCGAGTTAAGAGAGGGCCAATCAAGGTGGGGGTACAAGAGGAATCTCACACATTTTTATATAAGTCAAATTGAAGTTGGATGTGCGACACATAATTCTAGAATTTTAAGAAAAATTGTATTTATAAGTTGTTGTGAGAGAGGCATCATCCACACTATTGATACTTCAAATTTTGGTTTAGAAAAGAATTTAATTTTGAACGCGTATATCATATTTAATTATTATACATATAAGTCTACACAAATTAGTACTCTAGATTTTAGATAAGAGACTTAAAAGGCTCGTTTGGACATATAGATGAGATATAGAATTTTTAAAATTCTTGTAATTATATTCTCAAATATCACTTAAACACAAGATATTTTTAAATTTTAAATTTTTAACTTTCTCATATAATCATTACATAATCATTTTTCAAATATAAACACTACTTAAAATTTTACAAACTTCAAAATAACACAAATTGAACTTGAGCCGATCTTTTTGTAGCCCATCGTTAGGGTCGCTTTAATAGTGCATTATTACAACGACAAATAAAATATCTTAAGCATAGAGAAATTTATAAATAGTAGAGAAATATTTTGTGTATGGTAATGAATTAAAGTTTGGGTTATGATATTTTATGAGATTTTGAAAAAGGCTGAGAAAAAGTTGAATACAAATATTATAAAATTAAAATATTGTTAGAATATAATTTTTTAATATAATTTTTGTTTTGAGATTTGAAAAAATATAATTATTTTTTGTGTTTTGTTTGAAAGTTTGAAGAAGTTGTAATGATTAGGTAATGATTAGATGAAAAAGTTAAAAATTTTAAATTGAAAAGTACTGTTAATATTTAAATAATTTTTGGAAAGGAAATAAGAGGAGATAAGATGAAATAATCCAATCTTCTATGTTTGGTTGTTGACCTTAACTCAACTTATCTCAAACCATTAATTGGTGGAATCTACTACTTTTTCAACTTCCCATTAAAAAAGTTAACACATTTTAACGGCCTATTTCATACATTTAAATACATATATTAATTTATTTACATTGTACACATATCAATGAGACTTACAAAATATTACTAATTATAAATTAACTCAACTTATCTCTACTCCAAACATAGCTATAAGTAGGGGTGAATTCGGTCCGGTCCGGTCCAATTCGGTCCGGTCCGGTCTGGTCGGTCCTATTCGGTCCAATCCTAACTGGATGGGCCAAAAGCCCAATCTTCTTCCTCTATTTTTTCGGCCCAATGGTCCCTCAACCCCAATTTTATTCCTCTGTTTTTTCGGCCCAATGGTGAAAGCCCACTAACAATTTATCCAATTTGAAGCCAAAAAATACAAAAGAACTTAAAGGGAAAATAAAAATAATCATAAAAAAATTGTCAATATAATAAATTAATAATACTTGTGTAACTATGTTGCCAAGCAATATGTTAACTAAATTACAGTGAATAAATTTGAATAAAAGGTTTTAGTACAAAAAATAAATTGTCTATATCCATAAAAAACTTTAAAAAATGAATAGCTACTTGATTTTCTTACTACTAATCCATCCAAAGATTCCAAACAATTTAAACATGATTAAACTAAAAATTATACTAGATAATGAAAGAAAATTGAAATAACATTCTAAGCAGATTTGGCTTCTAAAAGTAAGAAAGAAAAAAAAAATCATTCCAAAGCATAGATAAATTATAATGAAAATTAAAAATTATACAATTCCCAAATAACTGAAAAATTAAAAGCTCTAAATACAAATTACAATAAAGATAATTCTTCTCCTGACAGCTCATAAGCCATAGCTTCCTACATCTTTTGGCTTGGCATACTTTTCATCTTTCACAGTATTCTGTAAAGTGTAAACAAAGAAATTATTAGGAAATAACAAAAGTGAAAATTGAAAACTAACAAGCTAAAATAGATTCACCTCATTAACTTGCATTGGTTGACATTGTATTTGAAGCCTCCATAGAATTGTCACCGTCCCGAACAAGTTCTATACAATAAATAAATAAAACAAATTATATAAATTTACATAACATATAGTATTATAACTCATAAAAGTTATAAAATGATGTACTTATAAAAAAAAAGTTATAAAATGAAGTAAGTAAGAAACATACCCAACTGCCTTTCAAAATCCTCCACCTCATTCATTAAAGTCTTAAGGTTGATGGGAATAGAAGAAGAACGAAGCCAATTCTGTGTACAAATGAGAGCCTCAACCATCATCGGAGATAAACTACTTCGAAAAGGATCAAGGACACGACCCGCCGTGCTAAATGTAGATTCAGAAGCCACTGTAGATACCGGTATTGCGAATACATCTCGTGCAACTTTTGAAAGTACACGATATCTAACTGAATTAACCCTCCACCAAATAAGAATGTCAAAACTTGGGAACGCCTCCTCACAACTTTCAGTTAGGTATCTATCAACCTCATTCTTGCTCCCTAAAGTATTTTCCGACTGTAACCGCTGCTTGAATATGGCCATTCTTTCTGCCGTCCTATCAACTCTACCACTACCACTACCATCTGTAGAATTTACTTCTTCACGTGGGGGACTTGTGCGCTGCTGTTGTAAATCAGAATTGCAGCCTTCGTCATTATCAGTGTATGCCTCATACATGCGGATTAAAGCATTTTTCACCTTCCAACTCAAATCAATCGCTTTTGTGGGGTCACTGGCATACATGCATTCCAATGCAAAGTCAAAATATCGCATCTTATACCGAGGATCGAGAATAATCCCAACAAACAACAACATATTCATATTATCTAAGTCGCCCCAATATTTTTCAAATTTTTTCTTCATATTTGTGGCCATTAATCCTACCACAGGGCTTCCTATTTCACACTCCACTTCAATTGCATCAGATATTTTAACTAACTCCAGAAAGAAAGAATTGCAAGTTACATATTGATTCCCCGAAAAAGATAAAGTTGCATCATGAAATAGTTCAAGAAACTTTACAAACAACTTTACCTTCTCCCAATCATTATTATTGGGAGGCCCTAACTTCTTTGATGTTCTCCTATTCACTATATCACCAATTTCATCATCATCGACATCATCGTCTCCAACACTACTAAGGAATCCCGAATCTTCTTCTTCCAACCGTTCAAAAGCTTTTCAAAATTTTAAAGCCCCCTCCAACATAAGATAGGTGGAGTTCCACCTAGTTGGTACATCTAAACAAATGCCACTTTTGCTTGCAATTTCTTCCAACCCAATACACTTCTTAAATGTAGTCCACCTTTGAGGTGAGGACTTAACATATTTCACAACACATCTCACCTTCACAATAGACTCATCAAATTCCCTCAACCCCTCACGGACAATTAAGTTTAGGATGTGGGCACAACACCGAACATGCAAGAATTCATGTTCCAAAACAGTGTCCTTCCTATACTTGGTTTTTTTCTTCAAATAAGAAATTGCTCCATTATTAGAACTTGCATTATCAAGTGTGATTGCAAGTATTTTCGGTCTCCCCCAATCATGCAAGCACATCTCTATGGCTCTACCAAGTGTATCACCCTTGTGATTCTCAACCAAACAAAAAGAAAGAATTCTTTTGTGTAGTTTCCAATTATCATCAATAAAGTGTGCAGTGAGACACATATAGTTGAGGTTTTGCACGGATGTCCATGTATCCGTGGTGAGGGAAACTCGTTGCCCTTGAAGAGCACTTCTCAACTTACTTTTTTCCCTTATATACACATTAAAACAATCCTTCGCAACCGTAACACGAGATGGAATCCCGACCCACTTAGGGCAAACAATGAGCATAAACTTCTTGAAACCCTCCCCTTCAACGAACCTAAATGGCAACTCATAAAGAATAATCATTTCTGCTAAGCCTTGTCTGCAAGCCTCAACACTAAATGATATGGGCACAAATTCCCCACTAACACTTCCTACACCCGCCTTCCAACCGAGAGTAGTTTGAGACTTATCTGTCTGTCTCAATGGACATTTCTTACATTGTTTTTCAATATGATACTTCATGGACTTTGTACCATTGGTCTTCGTATCACATGCATACGAAGCACCACAGTAATTACATGCAGCCCTAGGTTTATTTGGATCACATTTTGGTATTTTTGTAAAGTGATCCCAAACCATTGACCTATGTCTACCACTACCACTATGTGTACTATTAACACTTACATTGGGTGGGAGTGGAGGAATGTCTTGCCCATGTGTAGCCTGTGTTGACTCTACATCATCTGTAGTAGAATCATGTGGAAATAATTCTGGAATCGTTTCCATCTAGAAAAAAAAAAAGAAATGGAATTAAATAAAAATAACATATAATCAATAAATATGTTACATATTACACTTAGTTAGTTAGTTACATAAAAAGGTGCTAGAAAGGGATACAAGAAAGTCAATGAAGCATTAAGAACACAACCAAAAATTCATTCCATTTAATTGGTAAACCAAGAGGAGTGACAAAAAGAAACGGGCACTTCTAAACAATTAAAATTAAAATGACTCATACAATCTTCAAATAAGAACTACTTATGTAAGTCTATATAATTATATTTAAAAAAAATTCAAATTATAATAATATTTTTTTAAAAATTATATTTTTTTCTCTTTTTATATTCATTCATCAATGGAACTACACACATTGATTAGACCCTATTGAGATTGAGAGATGAGATAAGTTGAAATAATTTCCAATTTAGTTGTCAACTTATCTTCCACGTTGAAGCCCAACAAAGGATGAAGTTGGTAAAAATACTTAAAATAGCACTAGAATTATTTCAATTCAAATATAGCACACATCCCATTAAAAAATCAGATCCAATATCTAGAAAGTACTACAAGCAGAGATAAAAGTCTACCCTCTTTTTTTTTTAAGTGTTGTCTACCCTCCAAAAAAAAATCATGATAAGGAAAAGGACACAGCAATAGCAACCAAAACGGGCCAGCAGACATGGCTATCTCCCAATATTTACATATAAAGACAAATATATTCTCCTGCATTTGTAAGTTCACTATAATCACCACGGGGATTCAGCAACAAACACAGTAAATTAGAGTATTAACAAGTGCACTAACCATATATTTGATCCATAAGAGAAGTAAGACCAACATTCACAGGAGTTTCCAGCTAGCATGACTATATAGATAGGAAGCAAATAGTGAAAAAAATGAAAAAAAAAGAATGAAATGGAGTTGACCAAGTCACTGGATTTTTTTAAGGTGACCAAGTAGCTGACTTTAATGCACGACAACTGATCATGTTGATGCTCATGTTGGATATATACATCAACACATATACGGAGGTGAAGTAATGCAAGTAAATGTGATGATCCTGTGTGTATTTTTTTTTTTTTTTTATGATTAATTCATTTTATTAAGAGCACAGACAAGCGCAACTCAAATATACAGGAAGTGTACAAAAGAAAACACTCAACTAACAAGAAGATGAGAAAGAGAAGAAGTATTGAAGTCTAGAAAACTAGGAGATTGAAAACAGGAACGCCTAGCGGATAAGAGATGGTGATCTTACATTATACACACACACACACACAGATTAATAACAATGTTCGGACTTATCAAAAAAAAAAAGATTAATAACAATGTTCGGATATGTAATCCATTTACAAGTCATTGAGAGATTAATGACAATGATCTTACATTATACACACACACACACACCAAACAAGAGGGCCAATAAATAAACAAAATCAAGAGGAAAAAAGGGTTTCATATTCGGGCATCCGAAATTTTATACCCACACAAATTCACAATATTCAAGATCAAGATACCGAGAATTACAAGTAGATGAAATGAAATAAACATACCGAGGGTCCGAGAGTGAGGCTTTGAAGTCTGAGGCAGCACCGGAGCGGTTGAGTGGGGCTGTCGGTTGTAATTTTTTGGGGTCCCAACGATGACGACTCAGACGATGGACTGCCGGCTGGAATTTTCAGGGGACCGAACGGAGGGGCTGGGCTGCTGGAGAGGGGGGAAGTCGCGCGGCTGCTAGGGTTACGGAAATGGAAACTGAGAAGTGAGAGGGTGAATTTCGTGGCTCGTGGAGGGGGGGTGGGGGCCGGGGGCTAACTGGGGAAAGGGGGGTGACGAAACGGCGCCGTTTGGATTAAATAAGAACCCAAACGGCACCGTTTAAGTAAGCTTGCACTCATTTAAAAAAAAAAGGTTGCGTGAAACGACGCCGTTTCACGCAACCAGTGAATGCATATGACCGGTTGGGACTTAAACGGCACCGTTTAAGTCCAATTTTCTGAATAACGGCGCCGTTTGATGTTTTCCAAACTTGATGTGTTTTCATTTTAAACTTGTGATTTTTTTTATCTTTTTGGCACAAAAATTAATTAAAAAAATTATTTAAATTGTAAATTTAATTAAACTATTTAATGGTGATTATTCTTTTAACTCATTAAAAAAATAATTAATGATAATATTATATATTATACTCTAATAGTAATAGTGATACTAATAATATAATTATATATGTTATATATTATGGAATATATATTATATAATAACACATGGATACTAAATTATGGACTATACTATATTAAATTACTAATAGTAAATTAGAGTCATAGTGAATCAGTGATATATCATATAGACTCATTACTCATTAGTCATTGACTCATTAGTAATACTCATTAGTCATTAGTCATAGTATTAGTTGTATTGAGACTATATATAGACTTATAGACTTGTAGTTACTAGTTATTATAACTTATAGACTTACATTGATTTAGTTATAAATTTAGTTTAGTTATAAACTTATAATTATATTGATGATGTTAATTGTTACTTTATTACTAATTTAGAGTAAGTCAATGTATTACAATTTATTATAGTTCTAACTTCTAACTTATAAATTAGTTAATGGTGAATTAGTCATAGACTCATAGGTGAGTTAATTGATATTCATGTCATACATGAATCATGAAGTTAATTATAATTTACATTAGTTACTTTTAAATTTTTAATTGCTTTATACTTACTTATAATTTAGATATATTAAAAAATGTTATCTAATAATGTAGAATCTAGATAGATGTAGTCTTGTATTTGTAAATGTCTACTAATTAGTTAGTGGTGAATTGATGATAGGTTAATTGGACCATGTGGTAGGTTAGATGAAAATTACATAATTTATTATATAAAAAATATAAATATATAATTTATTTTTTTTGTCGGTCCGGTCCGGTCCAATTCGGTCCGGTCCGGTCCGGTCCAATGCTTCTCGGTCCGGTCCGGTCCGGTCCGGTCCGAAAACACCTAAACCCGGGACCGGACCGAAGACCGAAAATCTCAATTTCTGCGGACCGAAACCGAGAATGCATATTCTCGGTCCGGTCCGGTCCGGACCGAACCAGTCGGTCCGGTCGGTTTTCTCGGTCCGGACCGGTCGACTTACAGCCCTAGCTATAAGTCTTCTATGAATTTCTATGGCGTGAGACGTGAGTGGTGGTCAATAGAGCAGGTGAGAGTAGACGGAATTTCGATCTCTTCCTTTCTCAATATACACATATTTCTACCGATTACTATCTAGGAAGTCTTGATCCATGGTGATGACTTATCCATACCGACTGGGTTCCAGCTTGAAGTCTTCTTAAATACATATAGCCGGTGCGTGGTATCATGGTTACATTATTTGAGGAAACCTTGATTGGTGGAGATGGACAAAAAGACTTTTTTATTTATTTATTTTTAATTTTTATATACAAGCGGGTGAGGAGTTCGAACCCATTGCATTAGTTTAAGGATAAGTTTGCCTTTTGGATATTTAAATTATTTTGATATTTTGTTAATAATAGTAAAATATGTTCAATAAATATATTTTATTGAGTTTTAATAAATGAGAGAAACAAATTGACTAAAAGTATTATTTAAAATAAATATTGTATTGCAGTTTGTGAAAGTACATATTTAAAATTAAAAAATTATTTGAATATAATTATTTATTATAATTGTTTAATATAATTTTAATTTTAAAATTCTTAAAAATTGTATTAATTTTTATGTTTAGGTAATAATTAGTTAATGATTTAATGAAAAGTTTAAAAATTGAAATAGAGAAGTATTTTGTCTTTGATTGATAGTTGAGAGTAAAGTTATCAGAAATTTTAGAAATGTTTGGTGTTACCAAGCATGCCCCTGAGTCACTGATCACTCTATTTTAAATCTTTTGCTTTCAAAATTTTTACCAACTTAATTCCTATGCTTTCATCTCACAGATTTTATATAAGTCAATTTGAAGTTGGATGTGGGACACGTATTTCTAAAAATTTAAGAAAAATTCTATTTATAAGTTAAGTTGATGTGGTGGGATACATCATCCACACGGCTCACATGTCAAATTTTAGTTTATAATATACTTTAGGTCGTTTGGTTACACAATACAAACTATCTTATCTCTTAATTATTATAATTTTTTTAAATTTTTATATAAAATATAATAAATAATTTAACTTTTTCTAATGTCAAAACAAAACTAATATTAAAAAATTATATTCTAACATTTAATAAATAAAAGATGTGATCGTAACTTTAAGCATTTATCGTTCACAATATGTACACTTTTATGTTCAAAATAGGATGTTATAGTGATTATCTTAAGTGTTGTAGTTATGGTGCCAAATCACTTATTTTGATTAATAATGCCACGTGCATGTAAAATAAAAATTTAACCTTACCATCTAGAAAGAGGATAAATATCAGCGATATCTATCGATTTTTTTCTTCGGTTCCTTCTTTTTATTTTTCCCACTTGCTTTACTATTTTAATTTTTAGTTACTATTTTCTTTATTGCAATCATGTGATAAACTTTAGGGTAAATTGTAACTTTCTTCTAAGCAAGTTCAATTTATAAAGATAAACTTGACGATAATATACTTTCTACGGCGAAACAAACGAGTTTTTGCGGCGAATATTTGTCGCCGCAAATAAATCGTATAACACCGAACTAACTACTTATTTTTGCGGCGAGGAGCTATGAGATACCATGGCGATAAGGAATCGCCGCAAATACTTTTAAATATCAAAACTCATTTTTCACTCTTATTTCTTTCTTCCCCACGCCCGATACCAGCTCTCCATATCGCCGTCCCCCCCAGCCGAAACTCCACAGCTTACCTCCCAACCAGGGCACGCAGCCGATGTCGACGGCTCCACCTCCAGCGCCGCCTCACGCCGGTGACCCTCCCCTACTCTGTCTCCAATTATAAGCTCTCTCTATCTCTACCCTTCGGTCTCTTCTCTCTCAAATTGAAGGTAAGAAATCCCCTGTACTTACTCTACACAGTTCGTCTCCCCCTCTTTTTAAAATGTGTTTGTTTTCTATTTCCAAACCTTTTAAACTTCAGGTTTTGTTTAGTACCGTAGAAATAAATGCTTTTATTTACATTAACCTCACTACTTTGGTGTTAATTTAATGTTTACACCTTTTATGAATTGGACGTGCTGCTCTATCGGAAGATGCACTCTACTTGTTTGTTCGAAGTTTGAAAAGAATGCAATAAGAAAGATTCTTTATGGGTGATTTGCACTTGAGCTCAAAATGAGTTAAGTTGCAACCATAAAGTGCATGAATAAAGTACCTCACTTGAGTTAAAATCTTGTAAAAGATTCAGCTTTTATCACTCACATATGTTGATCGATTAATATATTGAAATGTTTATATTTTTTTCTATAAGTATATGCATGTATTTATTTGTTGTAAACTTGATACCATGTAAAAACATTAGACTTCATTATTATCTTGTGTGTAGTAAATGGGAAACCGGGCCAACTTGGACTGACTTTAGCTATTGAATGTCTGGCAGTATAATGGGCTATTTATGAAGTTCGACTATGTTTCTTTTATAACTTTCATTGAAGTTCACTATGCTTTTTTACTTGGTTGATTCAAAGATTTTTGGTTTACCGTCGATAGCTTTCAAACCTCCTATGCCTTTCTTTCCATCTGTTAGAAGCATTAATTCTTGGGTAAGTGGAGAGTCTAAATGCAACCACTTCAAAATTAGATAGCTTAAGGTTTTGGATTTAGGCTCAACAAATTTGTGCTTTGTTCCTTTTTAGTTTTGTTATGCATTTGGTATGTCTGCACCTGTAAGTGGGTTTTCATGCTTATAAATACATATGTGAGTATTATCTATCGGAAGTCATGCTTATAAATACATAGAGAAGCATGCTTATAAATACATAGTCTCGCTTGTGTATGGTTTTTTGAACTAATTCTGTTATATAACTCCTTATAACTTCTTGATGTTGGATAGGTAATTCTTTTCAATGCATATTGTTCGAAAATCCTTCTCTATATAGCTACATAAATGTGCTTGTAACATGCTTTTTTTAACCATTGGTACATCTCTCCCCGTGTGCAAAATTTTCTTACTGCTAGTCATGGATCTCTACTGAGGTTTGCAATCATTGACTTTCTATGTTCATTAACAATTCAGTTGCAATTGCATTACATGGTTTTATGATTCATATATTTGTACCCGTGAAACAATTTTATACAATGCAATGGACTTATACAATGCAGTTGCAGTTGAATTTTATACAATGCAATGGACTAAGCTCAGTAGGATATCAGACCATGGTCTTATGCAAATGATATTTTTTATTTTTATTTTTAAATTGCTTGGCAGCTTCTTTTGGCTATTAAACTAATAGCTAGTATTGTTGAGGTATGAAATGCCCAAATCTATGGCTTGTATCACTTTTTCCCTTGATGACATTGAACAGCTAATAGACTACGTATGAAGTATTATATACATCACTTTTTCCCAAATCTGTATGAACAAGGCACGCAGCTATCATTGTGAATGTAGGGTTGTAACGACCCGACCCTATAATTTTTTTTTTAGGGATAAAATTTAAATAATTTTATTAAGGCTCTATTATTATTATTATTATTATTTTTACTATTATTATTTCTGTCCAACCCTTGAATCCTCTTCATAATACAACTCCTCTTGCCGGTTTTTTTTTCTTCTTTGAATTTCAAACGCGAAATCTAATCTACTCACATGCACATACACATGCACGTCTCTTTTTCTTTCTAGGGTTTTCTTCTAGGTTCTGAAACATATATTCATACGGATGCAAGCCGCAATGCCCCATCGTGAGTCTTCCCATCGCGCATCAAACGTACGCATGCACGGCTCCTTTCTTTTCCTCCGCTTGCACGACACTGTATTTATTTATACACTCACGCACACAGAGCACTTGCCACAAACCTCCTCCCCTCAAACCGTAGCACACGTCCGAGAAGACAAGCTCCACCATCTCCCTCAAGCTCGTCCAGCAGACCACCTCTCCCTCCACCGTAAATCCCACTGCCGTGTTAGTTCACTTTTCCTCCACACGCACAGAACCACCGCACGGCCCGTCCTCGAAAAAGCCATAAACCCGCTGCATCCTCCCCTGTTTTAGCCCTAAAAAACAGAGCACTGAACTCTTCGACCGTAAGCCACAGCCCGGCCACCCTCAGCCACAGAACTCGCCGACGCCACCACTGACCACCATAGAATACATCGGATCACCCTCAGCCGCCAAGGCACGCCGTAGCAGCCACGGACGCACCACTGTTTTTGCACGTCGAAACGGAGCATGCAGTCACCTTCTCCACAGTAGCCACCGTAAGAGACACCGAACCACCTCTCCCACGGCACAGAAAGTACCGACCAGCCGAACTCCGTCGAGCCCACTCCCTTCCGGTAAACCCACGACCGTCGCTAGCCTCCACTCTCTCTCGGTTGTTTTCGGTTTAGCAGAATTCTCTCTCTCTAAACTCTCTCTCTTTCTCTCACTGATTGCACCACCATACTCAGTGGAGCCTTCGGTTGCGCCGTCGTGACCCCCTGCCAGCCGCCCAGACTACCATCGCAGTGAGCTTCTTCATCCCTCGGTGAGTTTCGGACCATCGCAGAGTCAGTCTCAACTCTGTTTTTGCCTTAGTTTTGGTTAGCCATGTTTCGGGTTCTAGGAAGAACCCTTAGTTTCTGATGGGCCTTGGGCCTTAGGCCCGTATGAGGGTGAGATGGGCTTATTTTCATTTTTTTTGTTTGGACTCAGGTAGTACAGTATTATATTTATGGGCTAGATTTCAACTCTTACAAAATTCTAATGATCTTTAAATAGACTTATATTTTTATTGGACTTGAGGTTAATTAGATTTGTATCATAGTGATAGAGTTGTATTTTTAAGTTCTGCATATAAACTCTAGATATACAGAATTGATGTCAATATTATGGAGTCAATGTGATTTTAGAGTTTGAAAGATCAAAGTTAATGAAAAATATAGATTAAGTTGGAATTTCTAGTTTAATTAAGAGGTATGTCTTTAAGTAGAAATTTACGTAAACTACGTAAACTACGTGTCTATCTTATAGGAAATCAGTCGCGCCCGGAAATATTGGATTAGCGCTACGAGGTAAGTAGCATGATCATATCCTTACGCTTATGTACAGTGAGCTGTTTGTCTTTTTATAAAAGATATTATGCATGTATGCCCTTTATTGGAAGCCCCTTTTTACGTACCCAAAACATGATAAAATTATAAAAAAGTCATGATTATTTGTAAAAGATTATTCATAAAAATTATTTATGAAATGCATGATTTTATGTGAAGATTATTCATAAAATTATTTATAAAAGAAAAATCATGATTTTATGCAATGAAACACGTATCACGACATTTATGAAAGAATGCGATTTCGTTTGAAAACTATGATACGATATGACAAGTATGTATGTGATTTCTTTTGAAATCTATGAAATGACAAGTATGCAAGTATGATTTGATAAAAATGTAACGGCCTATGTTATGATATGAAAACGGTACCTACGTTATGGGCATATTGCATTGCCAGGTTGTGCATGCTGGTAGTGCACCCAGTATTGTCTTCCTTATGTATGGATTCCACAACCCGCGGCCACGGGCGGAATCGGAATCTTTTTAGATTCGTTAACCCTAACTCACGGGGGTCAACAGTGGGTAACGGCCTATGATAAGTGAAAGATAAGTTAATGTTCATGCTCATGATTTTTATGCATGTATTTATGAATATGCACGCTTTTCAAGACACCTTATGTTTATTATGTTTACTGTATGATGTGTTGCTTATTGAGTATTCGACTCATTTTAGTTTATTTTTTCATGTTTTAAACCCTCCAGGTGATGACATTTATGAAGATGAGACTGCAGGACAGGACTTGACTCCGGGAGACAAGGCTGAGACCTAGACAGATTTTGCTATGATTATTTCTATGGTTTAAATAAATTATTTTGATAAGCACATAAAACTTCTGTATATTTTTTTAATAAATGCTTCTGCAGACTTTATTTTAAATTTTCAGTATTTATTGAAATTTGTTATTTTATGGAATTCTTTCGTATCTGGCGCGTT
The DNA here is from genome assembly GCF_001411555.2 of Juglans regia. Lineage (NCBI taxonomy): Eukaryota > Viridiplantae > Streptophyta > Magnoliopsida > Fagales > Juglandaceae > Juglans > Juglans regia. The sequence goes on from NC_049910.1 coordinate 34,307,007, forward strand.
GTTAAAAAGGAAAAGCTTTTTATATTTAAGTTTAGTAGTAGCACACTGGCTCCTCGAAAATTCTAAAATGTCTTTTCGGGAACGGGGTGTTACAAGGGTACTCTTTACTTATAAATAAAAATGCCAGCGTAGGGTCCTTATATTAAAAAGCTCATATGTTACTATCATTGTCAATGCAGTCTTCTTTGGGTAGAAACTTAAAGACAGCAATCATTGCAAATGCCAGCCTATCTAGGTTCAGCTTGTAATTTTCTGTATTTCTTGTGGTAATTTTTATTTGTTCACACTTCACATAGGTTCAGCTTTAATAGGCTTTTGAATTTGCTTTCTCATGTTTCCAAGCCTATATTTTGGATTATGTCTCTAATATGCATGCTTTCTTTTTTCTTCTCTTAAGTTCTGGTTTGAAATGATGATTAAGCAAGCTTGCTGGTTTCCCTTGTTGACATCTTCTTGATGCTTTTCACGTGTGAGAGTTGTAGATTTAGCTCTATCATTTCCTCTAATCAACTATGTTTAAATCTCCATTTTTTTTTTGTATGTCAAACCATTATAAATCAGTGCGTGCATGAGCCACAAGTCCCTTGCATCAGACCAGCTCCATCTCTCTTTGGCAGCCTGTTACATGCCTATCACTTTAGGCAAATTTAGTTTTTGTTCTTGCCTCATATTCCTCTAGTTTTATTAGATTCTAGCACCTAAACACCTAAGTTAGTTGCTGCACATCAAACCAACCCTCTGATCACGTCATTCTCATCCCTTCTCACTACTGGCCTGGTTAAACTCCAAGCCACAAATGCTATAAGGATTGAACTAAAATTACTGCAAGGCATTATAGCAGCAGAATATCAGTCCTTGTAACTCTGAGTTTTGAGTTCAGTCTTCTATATTCCTTCCCTTATTCAGCCTCTGTTTTAAAGACCTTTAGTCCCTCAGTCCATGCCAATGAACCAACAAATTCTAAATCTTTGTTAGCCATTCATGAACCTCATAACAGGGGAAGCCAAAATCAAACAATTAGTAGTGCAATAGCTAAGGCAAAGGAGCAACAGCAGCTCCACTTCTTTTCCTTTACACATCTATTTTATTTTGTGTGTAGCTAATTCCAGAACTCCGTAGGAATACCAAGAATCCACCAAAACCTTAGTTTTCCTACACCCAAAGTGGAACAACAGCCAATATCCACTTATCTTTTCCACTGCACTGCTAAGAGTAGGTTCCCTTTCTTTGCGTTTTCTCTCTTGTTATGTGTAGGCTTCGACCTTTCCTTCTCAAGTATATATAATTTTTGTTGTATGTATATATTTTCAGATTTTGTGATATGTGAATTTGGTTTATGATTATACAGTTGTGTTATTTATTGTGTTGAACTCGTGTTAGATGGATAAAATATCTACATTTGTGTTGGATTGGATTACATGGGCAGCAAGCTTGTTGCTATTTGACTCTTTGAGTTATATATATGGGAGTGTGAAGTGGAATGATGTGAATTGGTAACTAACTATTGAAGTGATATGTTGGTTGGGATTGTTGTTGGTGTGTACTAAATATTAAAGTTTGTTTTTATACATGGCTGTAGTTCTTAAGGGTAAAATTTTTTTGATAAGTAGTTCTTAAGGATAAAATACCTGCTATGTTTTTTTCTTCCACAGATTTGGATGAGTCCTAGAGCTAGTCTAACTCAGTTAGTTACTCTGGTCTGCAGTGCAACTTGTTGGATGCATGGAATGGTTATTGAAAATTCCAAAAGCTTCCAGCATTCTTAGCTCAGATTTGCTTATTACCAAATGTACAATCAATCAAAGATTGCTTAATAGTAGAAAGTGTGATTGCTCAAGGTTTGTATATAATTTTTTAGCTTATATTATAAATGTTTTTATGAATTTTACTATTTTTTTTTCTGTTTAGCATTTGCCGCGAAGACAACTCGCGGGAAATACTTTTTTTTCTGCCAGAAGAAGTTTTTTCCACCAAATGTTCTAGTGGGTAATACTCATACCACCAGTACCTCTCGCGATAATTGCTCTTATTCCCACGAGCATAAACAAAAATGGACGTGCTTTTGCGGTGAACTTCATCGGCTCTTGTCGCGAGAAGTGTTGTTGGAAAAGATTGGTATTTGCCACGATTTAAACATTTCGTGGGCTATAATACTTTTTTTGGCGAGTTTTATCCCACGAGCTTCCCACAACAAAATCTTGTGAGAATAGAGTTTTTCCTACAAAAGTCTGCTTTTTGCCACAAAAATGATTTATGGGAAATTACAGTTTCTGTCATCTAAACGAATAGAGGTTAATGCATTAAAACGTAAATGCAACTAAGACGAATAGTTAATCGCATTACAAAAATGTCATCTACGGCTACAGAGCCAAATCACATTATTGTAGGTGCAATAATTAATTTCATTTTTTGTTATGATTGCTTCATAAACTTGAGTACATGTATCTATCAAGTGCCTGCACAAACTAGAAAAACCAACAATAGATACAACTTGATTCTGATGTTTGGGTTGTCAACTCATGATCACGAAGTAGGGGAGATCAGAAAAGAGTGCAAAAGCAATAAAAATGTAAATGACATGTTTCAACCAACTATTTGGATAACCTGCAACAAACGAGAAAGTGGCACTAGGTGCCTAGAAGAACTCTGATGCCTAAATTAGAGAGATGTAACCTCAATATAAGTATATAAGTAATCATCGAATATTTGTTACCTTCAGGTGTTTTTTTAACTTCCATATTGTATAATTTATTTCTTGATTTTGAATATTAATATTAATATATTTTATTTTATTGTGCAGATTAAATATTTTATATGAAAAGTGGTGCTCATCTGTTATATAAAAATGAATCCCATTTGCTAAACTAGGTTCTATTGTTTTATGTTAATATTTATTTATTCTAGAATATTTAGAAGCATAGTAAGAATATTCTTACCATATTATCAATTGAGAATGAAATATTAAAAGAACTTGAATATAAAAATTTAATTAACAATTATGCATCTCAAAAAACAAGAAGAATAATTTTTAAATAAAAATATACTTCGATACAGAAAAAATGTCACATTTTAACTTCTCGGCCTCAAAATCTATTTAGTTGGCCCTGCGACTGGAGAGAATCCTAGCGTTGTTCTTGAGGCCCAGTTGGACCAGCTGCTCACTGCCATTGCCATCTCTCAAAATCTTTCCTGTGCAAATCAAATTGATGGATTTGGGGTTGTGGTTTGATCGCTTTTCGACCTCTATCCTCAACATGGGCACGGTCCATTCCTCTAGTACCACCTCTATCACACCAGCCCATGTCCCTCCTATCTTCAGCTTCGCCATTGAGAAAAAAGATACAGATCATAGGTTGTGCTCCGATGAACTTTAAACTAATGAATTTGCTTTACAGGTCAAGGAAACAAAGAGGCGAGGAGATTTTCTTGGGGAGTAAGGAAGAGTCGGGGTTTTGATTGGGCTGGAAACTACAAAACTAATGACTTTGCTTTAGAGGTCCTTTGTTTTAACTTTTAATTTTTTTTAAAAAAATAACGAGAAAACTGATAAATTTTTAAGAGAAATGTATTATCTGCTGCGTTTTTGTTGTACACTTTCTGTATGTACACACACTTGGCACTTATCGTTGGGATGCGTGACTCATGTTGTCATCATCCTGACGTCACGATTCGCACATTTCCATACGTGGGAGTCGGGGCGTCACACATATCACTTTCTTTGTTTACTCTTTGTATGTTTACTTGAGATTAATAAATTATTGTGTATTTTTTTGTGATTGGATAATAATTGTTGTGTTAGTATTAGGACGTTGAATGATTAAGATAATCTACAATCCTAGTAGGATTTTAGTTGTTAAAGATTTTCCCAAACATGATTAATCTTTATCAAGTTTATTCTATAAACAATATTTACAACCTCCTCTCATTTCTTCCCTTTTTTTCTTCTTTTAATATCAAATTATACATATATTATAAAAACTAATCAAATTTGTTACAAATCAATATAAAGGGGATCTTAATTGCTTTGGAAATTCAGGACCTGGGATCTTAGTGGTGGGTGGTATGCTTCTAAATTGAAATTGGTGACAGTGTATTGGGCTATGAATGTAAACATCAATTTTGTAATCAATTTTTTTTTGTACTTTCCAAAGCATTGAGGTTTGGAGAAGGTGCATAATATGCTTACAATTAATTAATTTTGTTAGGCTTGTGTCAAATGGGAATTCAAGATGGCCATAATCACCACAAATGAGTCACTTTCTAGGAAAACTTTGCCAAACTTCCTTTCTAATGTCTTTTGGTCTGTAAACGAGTCATGTTTATCGTTTCTTCATTTGTCAAAACTTTTTTAACTCTAGCGAATATCAAATAATAACACCCTATATATTTAGAAATGCTTAAATTTCAATAGAAATACACATAAAAAATCCATACATTTTAGTAGAAAATAGATAAATGATCGATCGCTAAAGGTTTATCGAAAGTTATAAACCTCATATTTGAAAATCAAGAACAAGCATATAGACATGTGCAAACATCATTAGGCAATGCTACATAATTTAGAAAGTACAGGACAACTTATGAGAAATCACAAACAAAGAAATAAAAAGGCTTGGTGATGCACACTTCAATGAAGCTAAACCACACCTGATGCCAATAAGGATTTATATACAGAACTGCAACAATTCCCAACAACACTATTGTGTAAGACAAACCGAAACTTATGTGGAAAAAATCCATGTCAATGAAACCACCACTTTCTTCTCCCTTATGATTAGATGGCAATCCAGTTTTGTTCCAAGTATTAGGTAGTGGAGGTCCATACAGAAGAGGATTCCCCTTATAGCTGCTTTCATCGAAGGTTCCAAATTGAACTTTCCTTTCTGGTGTTCTGCCCGATAAATTATTGTTAGCCACGCTAAAGACAGCTAGAGAGTTTAACTCTATAAGTTGAGGGGGGATGCTGCCATTCAACTTAATTTGGGAGAGATCCAAGCTCTCTATTACTTTTAGTTTCGAGAATGTTGTGGGGATTGATCCAGTTAGATTGTTGTGCGACAAGTTCAGTGCACGAATGTTGCTCAAGTATCCAAGCTCGAGTGGAATCTCACCTGATAAACAATTGCATGAGAGGTCTATTCCAGACATATAATTGAGGACATTACCCTTATAAGAGTAAGTTATGCTCTTTGTTGTGCATCCACATACGGTAAAGGATCATCAACATCATTTCCAATCAATATTTGTGTCTCTGTCTCCAAGTATGTCGATGCTCCACTACCAAAACTAATGCCTGTTGTAGTTCCCATATTGGATTTTTGGTTAGTTGTCTCAAAACTAATGTTGCTCAAGCAATGAGGTATTGGACCAGCAAAACTATTATTTGAAAGATCCAGCATGGTTAAGTTTCCAAGAAGGCATATTTGAATTGGAATCCTTCCTTGCAGGTGATTGGCTTGCAAGAGGAGAACTCTCAATGATGAGAGGTTTTCGATCCAATCTGGAATGTTGCCAGTTAGACGATTATCTGTAAGATCTAATGTTACCAGAGCATAACTATTCTTGAATGCACTTGTAATGGGACCACTTAGCCTATTTTTTCCCAAATGAACATGTTTGACGTACAATGAATTGAAACAAGATGATTCGAAGTCAAACAAATTATTCTCGGAGAGGTCAAGAAATATAATGTATTTGACTTTGCATAACTCAATTGGAATAGAACCTTCAAGTTGGTTTTTGGCCATAACAATTTCAACCAAGTTGGTCATGTTGCCAATCCATCTTGGAAGCATGCCTAACAAAGAGTTGCTACTAAAACTTAATATGAATATGAATATTAAGTTATTAATTAATATATTATTATTAAGTTACATACTTATATACACACATATATATACACTAAGCTGGCATCATAGGCTTCAAATTAATGACAGATGGCTTCAAATTAACAACAGATGGACTCCATTTCCATATAATTTTTATATGTATAATTTGTTTTGCATTTTCGTCTCTTCCTTTTTTCATATATGCATATTTTCACCGATTACTATCTAGAAAAGTCTTCCATGGTGATGACATATCCGTGCATATTGGGTTCCTAGAAGTCTTTGATCCTTAGTAACATGTCCTTATAGCGCCAGGTAGTAATCGTACATGTTTCCATTGTTTTATAAGACCTTGACTTAGTGATAATGGTGATAGATAGGGGTGTAAACTCAAACTGGAAAATCGGTCCGAACCGGACCGGACCAGATTGGTTTTGAACCGGTCCGGTCCGAAACCGGTTTTTAAAATGTAAAAACCGGCCGGTTCCGGTCCGATTCCGGTTTTGGGATTTTTTGGACCGGACCGGACCGGTTGATTAAAAAAAATAAAAAATAATATTTTTATATATAAATTTTATACAAAATATTTTAAATATATATTAAATGTTAATATAAATAAGTTTTATATATAATGTATAATTATAAATTTGTACATTAAATGTTAATTTATAATTTCATATATATATATACATATATATGAAATAATTTCATATATATGAAATAATTTCATATTATAATTTATAAATTATCACATTAAATGTTAATACTAATATATAAGTTTATAAATAATACTAATAGTCTAATATAGACTATAGATTATAGTTATACTTATAATTAATACTAAAAGATTATAACTAATACTAATACTTATAATTAATACTAAAAGTTTTTTTTTTTATAAACAAATTTTTAATGACAAATTGTGAAATTTACATTTTTAAAAAATTAAAAAATCGGACCGGACCGGACCGGAAACCGGTAAAACCGGAAGTACCGGTTTAGGAGGATAACCGGTGCGTAATCGGTTTTGGAAAATATAAAACCGGTACATACCGGTTCGATCTTAGATTTTATCCAAAACCGGATCGGACCGGACCGGTTACACCCCTAGTGATAGAGAAGGTGCTAGAGCAAGCATTTGAATTTTGATTTTTAGCCTATGTTTCGGCACTTAGATGATATGAGATGATGATCTCAAAACTTTTCATAATTTTCTTCTCAAACATCAATCAAACAGAAAAACACTTTTTAATTTCAAATCTCTAACCTAATTTTCATCTAATCATTACCTAATAATTAAAACTTTCTCAAATTCTCAAAATAATAATAATAATAATAATAATAATAATAATAATAATAATAATAATAATACAAAATTTTAAAATTTCAAAATAAAAAAATATTAAAAAATTATATTCAAACAACTTTTTAACTTTATAATATTTGTATTCAACTTTTCTCTCTCGTTTCTCAAAATGAAATAAAACATGTTAACTCAAATCATTTCACTAGTATTCACAAATCATTTAACTACTATTCACAAAATTTTCATCACATCTCACTACCTAAACATGATGCTAACTCTTCTTCAAAATCCCATATAGCATGGCTTTTATCCGACACTGGAGTAGAATAAGGATTAATTATTCTGACGGCTAGCTAAAGAACAGAAGTTAGGGATTGAGAGAAACGCAAATGGATAGAGAACTTTGAGATAAACTTTGATTAAGATTTTTTTTTGTTAAAATCAAATATATCGTATGAAGCCCACAAGCTGGACTTAAATAGCTAAGGAGAAGAAAGTAAAATTTCAATTATGCATTAAACAAGACCTGTTGATAGATATATATATATATATAACAGTACATCGGTTCCTTAGTCTTGTTGACAAGACCTGCATGCACCTCTTTCACTTTGAATCATGCACAATAAGAAACAAATACATAGATAATAAATTACAAATGACTAAATAGAAAGCTGTTATTGGTGCAGCAATGGAGAGATATCTCAACAATCATACAATATCCCTTTGTTATAAGCTTTTTGGATCTGTAACAGAGAAAATTGAGTAAAAAATATAATATATATCTTTTTTTGATATGGAATATAATATATATCTGAAAACCTAGCTAGGCTCTTTTTTCATGCATCTGGTTTGAAAAGGTCATAATGAGTACTTAATTGAAGAGCTACATGTGTAAGATGGGGATGGGGTTGCCCAGACACTAAGACTCTTTGCTTTACCTCTTGTACATGTTTTTTTTAAAGGGAATATTGACTGATTAAGAAAGATGATTGGCCCTTCTTTGCCTGCTAATTAAAGAACAAATTTTGGATGATTGCCTTATTGATCACTTGGTGTGTAAGGAGCCTAATTTCTTTGTAATTAGCACAATGAAAGGATAAGCTGTGATCCATAGACATTATTAAAAACAAGCTGGAATAATAAAAGCCAGTTTTATTTTTTTTTTCTGTGATGATCATCGACTGAGACAAGCTGACAGATAATACAAAACAAATGCAAAGCAATTCAGTACTTGGCACATTAAAGAAGATGCACAGGTAATTAATTGGCCCCTTATGCCAATCACTATCAATATTAGGAAAAAAGCTTTAATAAAACACCAGTCATGAGATGGAGAAAGGAACATTCTATAATTAATTGGCACAACTTATATTGCATTCTTTTTCTTTTGCTCCATATTCAACAGAAACTTTTTATAAACAGGTTGATCAGTACCATCACCTCTCTTTTTCTTCACCAGCCTGCACTATATAATATGATCTCTATGGTCAATTAAAATATCACTACTGACTTTGAAACGAAAATGCATATTTTGACCCATGATCAAAAGCTAGAGATGATCAGAAGCTACAAAATAAACAAAAATCAATGGATATATAGGACAATGTTTTCATAAGTCTTGTGACTATAACATACAGAGATGAGAGAAACAGAGAGATGAGGGAGAGACCAAGGGGTATCAGGGCTGGAAGAGGGAGAAACTCAAAGGGTGGAAGTGAGAGAGCTTCCCGCACGACTGAGAGGAAATCGGCGCCAGTGGCTGGGCTTGCGACGGCACACGATGACAAGGAGGGGGAGACAACAGAGAAATAGAGAGGGAGTAGGAGGGGGAGAGGGAGGAGGGGTTTGACGACGACGTTGTGGTGCTGTCGACGGCGGAAGCAAGGGCTGGTTGGGAGGCTTGCTGTGGGTGACGGTAGGGGACGACACAGGTTGCGCCGGGGGGGGGGGGTTTCCATTGCGTTTTGACTCCCGGAGGGGGGGTTTTTTCATTGGGCTGTGCTGAACGTCAGCCAGAAACCGCAGCACACCACACAGGTTTTTTTTTTTCACTCAATCCATTGAGTGTGCGGCGGTTTTAACAAACAGTAGACTGATATTTATATTTTCTCTTTTTCATTTTTGTGCATTTTGGCGCTCGAGTAAAAATTCACAAGTTTTTGAATTTTTAATTATGGTGAGTTTTTGCATCGCTAAAATGTTAGAAATCGTCGCAAAAGGTCACTTTAGCAATTTCATCGAATTTACTTCCATCGCAACAAATTTGTTTATATTGCAGCAAATTTTTTCGTCACAAAAAGTTAATAAATCGCTGCAAAATGCCAATTTAATGTTGCGGTGAACTTTTTTGTCGCAAAAGTTAAAAAAATCACTACAAGAAATAAGGCATTTTACAGTGATTTGACTCATTGATTTTTAGCCTATGTTTGGGCACTTAGATGAGATGAGATGATGATCTCAAAATTTTTCATAATTTTCTTCTCAAACATCCTTCAAATAAAAACTACTTTTAAATTTTAGATCTCCAACCTAATTTTCATCTAATCATTAAAATTTTCTAAATTTTCAAACAAAAAACAAAACACAAAAAATAAAAATGACATTTTTAAAATTTTAAAATAAAATTTTTATTAAAAAAATTATATTCAAACAACCTCTTAACTTTGTAATATTTTTATTTAATTTTTTCTCTCTCATTTCCTAAAATCAAATAAATTATGTTAACTTAAACTATTTTACTGCTATTCACAAATCATTTAATTATTATTCACAAAATTCTCATCACATCTCTTTACCATAACATGATGCTTTAACACTTCTTTAAAATTCCATATGTCATGGCTTTTATCTAACATTGGAGCTAACGGCTAGCTAAACAACAGGAGCTAGAGATTGAGAAAAATGCAAACAAAGATAAAACTTCGAGATTAAGATTTTTTTTGTAAAAATCGAATATATCTTACGAAGTCCACAAGCAGGACTTAAATAGTTAAGGAAAAGAAAGTAAAATTCCAATTATGGACAAATAATAAAATACGTAATAAGATAAGTATCTTGCTAAAATGGGGTCTAGAAGGGGAGCATCAGGTGTAGCATGATGACCACGACATGCGCGTCACAGAGAGCTTTCCGAATTAGGGCCATATGAGCGATTTTGATATCCGTAGCCAAAGTTATGGCCAAAATACTGACTCCTATGTGATGTTGTCCCTTTTTCCTCGCCCAACTGAGAAATCCCGGCATTTCTTCCTTGCCAAACAGTGTAATCCCATCCTTTCCTCCCCCGACTAAAGAATCCCGACATTTCCTTTCCCATCTGAGGAATCTTCATTTCTTCTTCACCTTTTTTCGCCTTGACCAACCCAAGGAATCTTCTCATTTTTTCACTGTATTTGCACTAACATGCCTTCTCGTAGTAGTCCAATGCTATCAATGCTAAGTCTACTAGCTCAACATCATCATACCCAAATCTTCTTGCATCGTTATCCAAATTTCGAATTTGGAGATCTTCAAACCTCCATGTTCATCTAATACTCAAATTTATTTCAACAAATAGAAGCTAGAGCATTGATAGACAAACTTGATCTCTTATCAACTTAAATTTACCCATTATCTTTATAGATAAATCATAAATCTCATCTATCAACCCAAACCCCAAAAACAAACAACGTTAACCATTGTTTTGAAACGGAGTTTAGCCAATACTAAAAATACTAACCATTAATTATATATCCTATAAATCTGAAACAAGAATAAGGCTGCCATTCAGGTGATGAAGCTGCATCTAGATAAATATATTTCTAAAACCCATAGGTACTTATACCTTCAACTAGTTTTATATTCACTTTTTTCCTCTTTCATATTTTAAATAGCACGCACAAAGATCATAATTAATAAGGCGGATCTTTCCTAAAGACCCCATGCCACTTGGTGATCAATTACAGATCAAATACGTACATATGTTAGTCACTATTGAAACAAAACATCATTTGAATGATAACCTTGCAGGTTGCACTGACTTATAACACTCAAAACAATTTCACCAAATCCGACCATTATATCAATTCCTTCAAACTAATTTCTTCACCAATGGACAAACGATAAAGGAATACGGCCTACTGATCCTTTACTCTTATTGCCAACTCAGATAAATTTATTGCGCGCAAAGACTAGATGTATATTGATAGAAAATACTGCATCTCTGATTGATGTTCTTTTCCCCATTCATTGTTCTAGAATAGAAAAGAACAAACGACAGCACCATCATCGTAATCCAAGAAGTTGAGTAATGCTATTCACCACACTCTCATATTACTTTTATCCTATTAAGAAAGATGTGACACATTTATCACCATTGGAATGATAAAGAACCATCCAATTAATGATCATTTAGTGGGGATAAATGTTTCACATCTTACTTAATGGGTTGAAAATGAGCTGGTAGTATGGTATATAGAATTTTACTAAGGACTAAAATTATATATAGTCATTACTTATTATCTACCCAATATTATATATCTATGTGTTGCACACCTGAATCACATTTAAACTTTGACACGTACGTCCTAAAGATTTTACATTCAAGATGATTTTCTGAGGATCCAAATGCCACTTTTTGACTCAGGTGACGCTTTGATGATTTTCTGATGATTGCTACCATATCTGTGACTTAGGTGACAATCAGTACTCGGGTCTCGAGACATGCCTAGCTAGAGTCTAGGATGTGGTTAGAGATTTGGGCTGGTAATAGTATGCATCTTTTATTTGCATTTGTTTTTTTGTATGGACAATATTTTGTGCTTTGTAAAATTAATTTAATATTTATGAATCTTCTTTTCTTTTTTCCTAAATTAATTATTGATTTCTATTATATATATACATATTTAACTACTAATTTTTTATATAAATTAAATATTTCTCTATAATTAAGTAAGGTATTGTGTTGCCATCAAAAGTTGTGAAAATTATGTATTCGTTCAAATGTAATGTATAAGCATTTGAACGTTTTTATATTCCTACCAAATATTTCTGCAGTAAATTTTTGTTCGAACCTTTTATTTTATGTTCAAACAGCGATTAACCTAGAAGTTTGAATGGTGTAATAATTTGTTCGAATAGTAAGTCAATGTCTTGCTAAATTTAGTGACTTAACCCGCTAATTCCTCATTTGATCCTGTATAATATCCGTTTGAAAGTTTATTTTATTATGTTCAAAAATATTTCTACAATTAATTTTCATTCGATCTCTTTATGTTACGTTTAAACAACGATTAACCTTAACGTTCGAAAGGTGTAGTAAGTTGTTTGAACGGTAAGTCAATGTCTCGCTAAATTTAATCACTTAACACACCAATTTCTCATTTGACTATATATAATATCATTTCAAATGTTTATTTTATTACGTTCAAATGTTTTAGTAAATGTCCAAATGGATATTTTATTAGGGACGAAATTTCTCGTCCCTACATATACCTTTCGAACAAACAATTTACTATTCGAATAGTTGATGACTTCCTTCATTTTTTAGGGAAGAAATTTGAATTTCGACCCTTCAACTCGTGTTTTGGGATGATTTTTATTTCGCCCAAAAAAAAACTTGTCCCAAATCTCATTTTTGTTGAAGTGTATACTGACTCAAAGCCTCAAACACAAATTTTGGATGCCTGCCTAGATGGAGGATGTGTAGAAAATGTTTAATTGACAAGCATATATCACGTAATGCATGCAAAGGTGCTTACCCACCGAAAGATAATACGTACATTCTGAATCCGAGCTCACTCTTGGTTGTCAATGAGACAAAGGATCCCAATGGTGCCACTTATATATAGTGCTCTATCTCTTTGAATCACCCTTTTTTCTTTTTGGCTTTTATGAATTATCCATCCTAAAGACCATTGGAGATCATTTGTTGTAATGCCCATCCTAGTGGCCCGAGGTAGGTGAGGGGCTTCAGGTTGTGCTTTATTCCTAGTGGTGGAGACAGGGAATCCTCGTGAGGTTTGGGCATTTCCAGTTGTGTTGGTTTCAGTTGTCTGAGGATGAGGTGGGGCTAGGGGCTTTGCTGCTATGGATTGGCATCGATGACTGTGGTTGGTGGCTAGGCATGAAGGAGTTGGGAGCTTCAATGAGGGTTAAAGGTTTAATAGAGAGGGGTAGTCGGCAAGTGAGGTGTGGCGGTGGCAGTCTAAACCGGTGCTACTGACGGTGCAGTGTTATGATGGTGAGGGATAAATGTTCAACAAAATTACTATCCAACTGTCCTAGAGCGTTTTTAAAAAATTTTTCCTATCCTCGCAGAATATAAAAGCGGCAGACATTTGGTGCTAGACCGAACAACTTGAAAAAGACCACATAAAAGCGACTACAATTCCGTTTCAGATGCTTTTTGTTCTTGCAAATGTTTGGTGGTACCAGAAATTAATGCAACCTTGATTGGGTCTTTTTGTTCAAATCACAGTTCATACCAACTCTGTTAGAATAATCTATTCATCTCAACCCAACTAATGGTGCCTAATCCCATTTTTACTGTTTTAATTTTCGTTATCAATAATAATTTCTTTTTAAAGTTCTATCTTTTTTTAGTAGGTTGTTGTCAAGTTGTCACTTATGATTTATTTTGTAGATAATTAATCTAACCTTCCACTCCAATTTAGGAGATGTCCCGTAGTTGTCTCCCTTTGTTCAAATTCTCATTATTAATACTCAATTATTTGTTGATCGACTCGGGGCCACAGTCAGAATAATGGGCTAAGATTGTAAGGGGTATGTTTTATGGTTAAGTATTAGTAGATGGAGTCTAGTCCAGTAATGTAAGAGTCCATGGACTTGCGGCACAGTCTTTGTTTCTTCCTTTATTTCTTTTAAGTGTTTGTTACTACATAGAAGTTCTAGAAGGGAATCTAGTTGGTTATACCCTGTGTGAGACTCTATTAGAGGGCAGAGTCTTTGCACAATGTCCTTTATGCAAAAACTGATCGAGTTGTTATTTTTAGATTCCTCTCACTCTCTCTCTCTCTCTCTCCCTCTCTCAATTTTAGAGGTCCTACCCTCGAAGGAGCTATCATCTTCAACCTTATAACCCTAGTTTATACACAGAAATTACACAAGTGTTACATGTTTAAAAAATTCAGTAGAGTACAAAACGTTAAGTCTCATTTCATACCGCTATTTCTTTTCCATTCTAGATGGACAAAGACAGCAAGAGATACAAAATCTAGATTAAACTGTGTAGTCACTGGCTCATGAACCTTTTCTATTTTTATTAACTATCTAAATCATCGCCTAACAATTTAACCTGTAATTTAGGTACCCTGAAATTATTGTTAAGAGAGTAGCACCTTCGGGAAAGAAATCAGTACATTAATGCCTTTTTAACTATGTGAATGTTTTGCCAAAGAGCGGTGCTATTTTGCCTCTCAGAGTAGCCTGCTACAAGTTACCATTAGACCAAATTCATTTTTTCTTTTTTTTTTTCCCAATTTTTTTTCATATATTTTTTAATCATTTTAAAATATTTTTAAAAAATATAAAAGAAATATCAATACACTAATAGTCAATTCTTTAACTATTAAATAAAGAAAGAAATTAAAAAAAATTAAAATACATGAGGTGTCAAAATTTGGTGTCAAAGTAGTATTATTCTTTGCTAGGCCTATGTACTGATTGGCATAACCCTCAGCCTCCAAAATGGATGTATGGAGTTTGAAACCCCTCTCTTCCAAATGATAACAAAAAAAAAGAAGTTTTGTGAATGTTACTCTAACAATGTTAATTTTTTTAAAGTATAAAACTAATAATATTCTTTTGGGAGTCCTAACAAAACTAGAAATGGTGATTAAGGCTTTGTTTGGATACTAAAATAGTTTCATCTTATCTTATTATTATAATTTTTTCAAATTCTCATAGAAAATATAATAAATAAATCTCAAAATAATAATAATATTAAAAAATTATATTCTAATAATGTTTTATTCAATTTTCAACTTTCATCTAAAATTTTTATCTAAAATATCTCATCTCATCTTACTATCGAAACGAGGCCTAACTCGTTGCTTCAAACGTCTTTTAGCAACGAAATAATGCTTTTTTTTTTTTTTTTTTGTTTTTCTTTTAAGCATGACATGCTTATTAATTTGGACCGTGCTATTTGGATCGAGAGATTTAATCGAGAAAAACGACTGACAAGTTCAAATGCACTTTTTTATTTAATTTTTTTTTCTTTCAATAATTTTTTATACATTTTTAAATATTTTCAAAAAATAAAAGAAAAATATTAATTCACTAATAGTCACTTACTTAATTATTAAGTAAAAATAAAAATTAAAAAAAATTAAAAATTCAATCGGTCACTTTTATCGGTCCAACTATCATTTTCCTATTACTTTTTGTGACAAAATAATTAGCGGTCCAAAAATTCAGTTTAGTTTGAAGTGAAAAAAGCTTCGGCAAGTCCTTTGTGAGATTTGGGTTATATATAATATTTAGACTATAACTTGATTCTTATTAGGGATAATGCTTTGAATAATTACATATTCCATTGTTTAAGTTCTCCCCAAGAAGTATTATTTAGATGTCTAATTTAGTTTTCCAAGGACAATATAAGGAAGAAAAAGTAAAGAACCAATAATATATACACTACCAACTTCTAATATTTTTTTGAGGTCTAATTTTTTGTGCCTTTTTTTAAAAACTCTAGAGCTAATGAATAATGGCACATCAAGTGAGATAAAATTATAAGGCTAGTCTAATATATAACAAAACTCTTAATTAATACGTGGATAAAATGCTATATAATAATCAATCACTTAATTTCTATATTGGTGACACTACTTATAATTTTTTGATCAACTCTTTTTTTCTAAAAAATAAATAAATAAATTTAACAGTAAGAGATAATATGAGTACAATATATAGTATAATTCTGACATGTAACAAATATGATACCAAAACTTTAGATTTAACAATGTATAGAATCATTAAAATAATTAACTAATTAAATTTCATCCCTTTGATTTTTAATATGACATTGAATTTTGTTTTTGATTCAATTCTTGACTGGGATGGGGCCCCCTGCCCATCCCATGCGGGTTGCGAGGCATCTGCTCGCATGATGAAACCATCAACCATGTTGGGATAGGGCTCGAGTTTGACCCAAGCCGGCTCGAGATTTACCCCATCTGTCCTACCCAACCCACTTTATATATATATATTAATAAAATAATTTTCTTTAATAAAATGATGTCATCTTTTTTTTTTAAAGTTTTGTTTAAAATGTTAAGCCCCCTTCTGTTGATATTGTCCCTCTTTCCCCTCTTAGTCTGTTGTTTAAAACCTCTGCTCCCTCTCTCTCTGCTCTCATTGAAGCTTGTGATTTTTTTTTTTTAATATTTCAAGTGATTTAAAACATGTTTAAAAAAACATACAAAATACAAAAGTGTATTTTACATTTCTCCGCGCATAGAAACTCTCGTGCCCCTCTCGGTGGCCTTAGCAGTCTCCTATATATAATAAGAAAAATTATATTCATCATCTCCAAACACTACATTTTTTTTATATTTTATTTTTATTTTTTTCTCATACTAAATGTGTGATATATAAATGATAAATATAACAATTCAATTTAAGAAGAATAGAACAAAAATAAAAATAAAAAATAAAAAATAAAAGTAAAAAATATGGTGTGTGAGGATATGTGAATAATGAGTAGCAAAGCTCGTGTAAAAATCCCTTGACAGAAAATCACAAAGAGAGAGAGAATGAAAAGATTTGAGATCATAACAAACAAATAACTACTAGCTAGATTAATTGAGAGCAAGTCGATCTGGTGTTTTGGCCTATATATATAGTCCCTGCAGCTAGCCTACCTACGAAGCTAGTTTATTAATTTGTCATCTCAGCTTGTTTATATAGCTAGAAAACCGGTGATCATCTTCAACCATAATCAGGAAGAAATATTTAGCTGTGTTCTTCTTCGTTATTTGCTCAGTCACAGTCATTATTCAAAACTTGCCTTGTGCTTATGCACGGAATTTTGATGTTCTCAATCATCATCATGATGATCATGATCACCTGGACCCCCAACGTCCTACAGATGAAGAAGTTGGGAAATGCTTGACTGCTGTCTCAAAGATAGAGCCATGTGTGGCCGATATTATTCAGGCAATTTTATCATTTAACTTCACGAATTTAGGCCAGACTTGTTGCACTGCCTTCAACCAGCTGGTTTCTGAGGATTCCCATGGCCAACATGCTCGTGATGAGGGTGATCATTTCTTGCACCATCCAAGGCTCAAGGACCATTAATGTTCTCAATTTGATGCAAAGCCTCCATCTGCAACACCAGCTCCGCCTTCCCCATGAACAAGTCCTGATCCAGCAAGCATTATATATAAGTGGCATGGATTGATGATCCTAAAATCTCTGAAGAATAAGATGATCACCAGCTCGATCGTTCTGGTTAAAATTATAAATTAATTCATGTCAATTGATTATAAGCTAGGTTTCTAGTACTGTTTAATTCCTTAATTCGTAGTTTTTATGATCTTCCTAGTTTTCAACGAAGATGTTCTTTTTGCCATTAACGCATGAGCTCGATAATTTAGTGATCATCATCGATATGAGACTACTGCATGCATGCTCTTTAATTTCCACATTATATATATATATATATTGGAGTTTTATTTTTATTATTATCATTAATATTTTTGAGGTTTTGCTATTATTATATGATTAATGGAATTACGTATGCTTCAATTAACATATTTAGTTGAATAAATAGTTAAAAATTTAATAAAAGTTTTGAATTAAATAATATTATCATATTAGTAAAACAGATTGTGAAACGATTTGAATTTTGAATCAATATTATTGGTAAAAAATTTTTATTCTCAAGTTAGTGAGTAGAACATATCTAATAAAATATTTGCATGGAATAATTTGATTTAAAATATATATTTTAAAGAGTTTTCTATTCTTATATAGAGTACACTACCATTCATATCACTTAAATAGTAAAAATTAAATTTTAAAATTTATTTTTCAAATCAAATTATACCTTATAAGCACTTTATTAAATGTGTTATCTATTAGCACATAACAGCTTGGCAAGCTTGGCAATTGTGAGAGTCAATGGAGTGATAAGGATAGACAAGATTCTTGGAGCAATATGGTTGGATACTCTCATAATTTTACCTCAATTAGTGGAGAGATGTTGAGGGATATTGGAGCTCTAACGGCAACTAATTCAAACAAGATAGTGATCCAACATATAAGGAATGCACATAAACTATCGACCAAATTTATGAGGAGCATATCAGTTGGCAGATTTTATGAGATTTTATTGTTTTTCTGTTTCCATCTTCATCTGATGTATTCATGTTATTGTCGATGAATTCTCAAACAAAGCATGTTTTTAGGTCATGTAATATGGCATCGGATTATCTTGCTAGACTGGGAAGTAGTACCTACAATAGAGTATGGCTGACACAGGATGAGCTCCCATCTTTGCTTAAGGGGATTCTCAAAACGGATCGCACGGGTTTACCTTACATAAGAAAAGTTCATATATGATTTTTGGCGTGGGTGCTTCAGTAGTAGTGTTACACGGCTTATGGAGTCCTTTGGTTTTGGGTTAATTTTTTACATAAGATACTTCATGCTTTGGAATTTTGTATAAGGTTTTCCTCTACCAAAAGTGAGGATTATCAATAATAAGGAGACCTGATCTCCAGTTTCTTAAAAAAAAAAAATGCATGCCTTTGTATCGCCTTTGTGTTCACGTTGCCATTAACAGAGATAAAATAATTTCTTTTCAAAAACTCCTCCTTCTTATCTATTTCTTTATGGTATCAAGAGCCATTGTGAACAATGTGGCATCACATCTCTACTTTCATGGACTGCATCTTTAGTCATTAGCATATCATAATTTCTATAATTTATTTCTTTTCTTTTCTTTTATCTTTCACTCTCTTCTTCCGCTATGGCTACTCTATCTCTCAATGTTGGCAACTTCATCACACTCAAACTCACCCCCACTAATTATCCCTTGTGGCATGAGCAAGCATTGGCTCTTACAGAGAGTCAAGAATTGGTCGGCCATCTCACAAATGAAGATCCCGCTCCCACCAAATACACCATACCAAATCCAAACAATTCCATAGATGCTGAAAATTGTTCCATAGTTAACATATGCCTACATAGCCTAGCGAAAGTCTAATAGTCTCCTTTGTGGGTGGATCATTGGGACACTCTCAGGGGAAACTCTCAGACTCATTGTTGGCCTCGACATAGCTCATGCAGTATGGGAAACACTTAAAAATGCGTATCACGAAGAATCACAAGAACGCGAATTTAGCAGCTACATCAACACGTAACTTATTTTCAAAAAGAAGATGACAAAACCATTATAAAACACATTCGTACCTTCAAAGGTCTATGCGACAGTTTAGCAGCCATTGGGAAACATGTTCCCGACCAAGAAAAAGTATTCTATCTTCTTACTAGTCTTGGTCCTCAATATGAGATCTTCACAAATACCATGTTGAAGCCCCCACGACCTTCATACTATGAGTTGGTTGCTCAACTCCAAAATTTTGATCAAAGGCGCAATTGGTTTTCTAGTCATACAGATGTACAAGCTTCATCACTCACCCATCAAATGGCATTCTATGGTCAGTAGCACCAATGCTCCCAACAAACTTCCTCAGGATATCGTGGAGCCTCACAAAAGTTCACATCTAATGGGCATGGATTCCAGGCACAACAACCCAAGGACTCCAATGTCGTCCTCCACCACTAGATAAGCATCGTATGACTCCTGCTGAGAGGGACAAATATTGTGATCAACAATGTCAATATTGTGAGATGATGGGTCATATTGCCAAGATCTGCTAGTGGGTGCCCAAAAAGTCTACTCATCATGATGAAATTCCACAAACACTTGCAGCACTTACTTTGGACAACACCATCGAAGATACAGAATGGATAACAGATACTGGAGCTTCCAATCATATGATAGGTAAGCCAAATATGTTAAACAATATTCGTAAGTATTCTAGTAGTCAATTTTAATTGGTGATGGATCTTCCTTGCCAATTCTTGGAATTGGTGACTCTTGTATAAAGCAAAAGAAATTTGCCTTACCCCTTCATGACGTCTTGTTAGTTCCAGACTTAACAAAAAAGTTACTCTCTGTAAGCTAGTTAACTACTCAATTTCATGTCAATTGTGAATTTTTTAACGTGGATTTTTGTGTTAAGGAACGGGAAACAGGACAACCAGTGATAACAGGGAGACACAGGGGCGATCTTTACATTCTACCCACTTCATCGGAATTATATTTTTCTCATCGTTTCAAATCCAGCACTGCAGAAGTTTGACACCAACGCTTAGAGCATCCTTAGTCTTCGGCTTTACAGTTACTAAAAAATAAGGGGCTAATTGATGTTGTAGGGGCAACAAAATCTCAATATCTTTGTGATAGTTGTCAATTAGGAAAGCTTAGCTTGTTACCTTTCTCTTGTTCTGAACATTCAAGTTATAATATTTTTGAAAAAATTCATTGTTATTTGTGGGGACCCACTCCTATTTTATCTATTGCAAAATTCAGATATTATGCTTGCTTGGTAGATGACTTCTCTAAATATACATGGATTATTCCCTTACATCATAAATCTGATTGTTTTAATGCATATTTAGCATCTGAAAAATATGTTGCTAGGCAGTTCAACAAACACATTAAAATCTTCCATTTAGATGGAGGCAGTGAGTTCATAAACTCCAAACTTTCATCTCACTTTCTTTCTACATGCACTACTCATCAGGTATCTTCCCCATATACTCCTGAGTAGACTGATATGGTTGAAAGATGTCATATGACTATAAGAGAGCTAGGTATGACTGTGGTACTCCTTTACTTCTATGGGTAGAAGCTTTCACTGCAGCTATCTACCTTATTAATTGACTGCCCTCATCTGCACTTAATTTTGAAACCCCATATTTTGCGCTGCATGGAGTCCATCTTGTTTACTCTTCACTTCGTGCCTTTGGCACTAAATGTTTTACTTACACTTGGGACACACAACGTCAGAAATTTTAACCAAAAACACTTATCTGTATTTTTGAAGGCTACAGTGATAAACATAAGGGATACAAGTGCTTTCACCCTTCGAGTAAATTTTTTTTTTATCTCTTGGCATGCTGTTTTTGATGAGTTTAGTCTTTCCTTATAAGACTGCCAACACTTCCTGAATCACACCTACTATGCCACAGGTCATTAGCATCTTTGATTCTTGGTTGCCACACACTAACATAAGCTCCTCTGCAGGGCCTTCTTTGCAATCTTCAACACCACCTTGTTTGAGTCCCTTACCAGTAGCAGACATCAATATTACAATCCCACCACCCCACCATCCTAGTTCTACTGACCTATAAGATATTCCATCCTCCCTATCCTATTATCACAGCTCGACACTACTTGAAACACGGCACGAGTTTGAGCTTTTGGAACTGTCTTAACCAGCATCACTTCCACAGCTTGCACCTAAACAATCGAAGTCATCTCATCATACTCCAGTTTCTTTAGCACCAATACTTCATTCTATGGAGACTCAGCCTAAACTAGGTATAGTAAAACCCAACCCAAAGTATGCTTTGATTGCTACCACATCTGTCAACGTACCTCATGAACCACACAATGTTAGATCAGCCTTGGCACATCCTGGTTGGAAAGCTGCCATGGATGGTTCTCTAGATCGACTCAAGTCACATCTTGTTGCAAAGGGCTATCATCAAATTGATGGAGTGGACTACACAAAAACATTTTCTCTAGTTATCAAACCAAGAACCATTTGCATGATCATTACTATAGCATTTGTTCAGCAATGGCCTATCTGTCAGCTAGACGTAAAGAATACCTTTTTGCATGGTCTACAACAACCCTCAGGAATGGCAAATCCTCAACACCCGGCATATGTTTGCAAACTCCAGAAAGCTCTCTATGGTTTAAAACAAGCACCACGTGCTCAATTTGATCGATTCAGTGCCCTCCTCCTAAAATACGGGTTCTTTTGCAGCTTAGCAGATCTTTCCTAGTTTATTTTTCATTCTAAGTATGACTCACTAATTTTGCTTCTTTATGTAGATGATATACTGCTCACAGGATTTGCTCCAACACATGTTACAAATTTCATTCAACTGTTGAGCAGTGAATTTGCAATGAAAGACTTGAGACCGATTCATCATTTCTTGGCATTGAAATCTCCCCAACACCCAATGGTCTTCATCTATCCCAATCACACTACACTCTTACCATACTTGAACGATCCAACATGGTTGATTGCAAGCCCATGAGTACACCTCTTGAAGCTAAGACAAAAACCTCACCAAATGCCACTCTCATGGAAGATCCTAGTTACTATCGAGGACTTGTTGAAGCTTTACAATACCTCACACTCACACATCCTGATCTTACATTTAGAGTTAGTTTGGATTGAGAGATGAATTATCTCAACTCATCTCACTACTATTCACAAATTTCAGCTCACAAATCTCACTACTATTCACAAATCATCTCAACTCATTCCATCTCATCTCTCAATCCAAACAGGACTTTAGTATTAACTATGTGGCTCAATTCATGCATGCTCCCATCATAGCTCATTTGAAAATGGTTCAGCATATTCTACGATACGTTAAAGGAACTATTGACATAGGATTACATTTTTCTTCATACATTACACTTGATCTGTAAGTATTTTCAAATGCAGATTGGACAGGGTGTCCCACTACCAGATGCTCCACTACTGGCTACTGCACCTACCTTGGAGGAAACCTTATCTCTTGGTGTGCAAAGAATCAACATACAATTTTTCGGTCAAGCACAGAAGCAAAGTACCGAGCCATGGCTAACATTGCAGCTGAACTAAAATGGATGGCCTTCATTCTCAAAGATCTCCGCATTCCAATGGCATCTCCTCCAATACTCTACTGTGACAACCTTAGTTCTCTTTATATGACAGTTAATCATGTGTTCAATGCTCGAAGTAAACACATCGAGTTGGATTACCATTTTGTGCGCGAACGTGTTGCACTTGGACTACTTATCACTCGACATATCTATACTGATAACCAAGTTACAGACCTCTTCACTAAGCCAATGTCAAAGGGAGCCCTTCATTATTTTCGAACCAAACTTTGCCTCCGACCCCGACACAGTTTGCGAGAGGGTATTAGCACATAACAACTTGGCAAGCTTGGCAATTGTGAGAGTCAATGGAGAGATAAAAGATAGACAAGATTCTTGGAGCAATAAAGCTGGATGCTCAAATAATTTTACCTCAATCAATGGAGAGACGTTGAGGGATATTGGAGCTCAAACGGCAACTAATTCAAACAAAGTAGTGATCTAACATAAGCTATCAACCAGATTTTATGAGATTTTTATTGTTTTCATCTTTATTTGATATATTCATGTTTAAATATATGTCTTTGTATTGCCTTTGTGTTCACGTTGCCATTAACAGAAATAAAATCATTTCTTTTCAAAAACTCCTTATCTTTTTCTTTATTATCTATGGGGACTTATAAATATAACTTTGAATTTTTAAATTTATCAAGTTATTATTTATCTAGTTAAACTGATCAAGAGCTATTTTACCTTTTGGCTTTCACATCTAACAGCTTCACGTGGCTTTGCACGTGTTAATTCCTAGTGTCGTGCATGTTCATGACGTGGCAGATATTGATTGGTTTAAATTCGTGGAGGTAACAGACCCGTCGTCATGGAAAGACTTTCTTCCTCCTTTTCCTCGAAGAAGCGATATATATAAAGCTGAGTTTTCTCCTTGTTTGGGGTTTAACATTACAAAGAAAGAACCCTGAGACTAACGATCAATAGAGAAGAGGGAAAAAATGAAGATGAAGGTATTGTGGTGGCTGATCCTACTTTCATATACCTTGTGTCACTGTGCGTTTGCCGATCAGATCTTCCCTAGTCATGTAGGTAAACCCCTCTTCTAAATGCCCTTTTAATCTCTTATGTTTACAATTAAATCTCATGTATGTTTACCCGATGCTATTATGACTTCAACTTGTGCTCGCGAGTTCTTTGTTTTTTTTTCTTGATTTTTACATTGATCGGCTTCCAATTCTTCCCCCCCCTCTCTCTCTCTCTCTTCCATTAAAATAGAGCCAAGTGGGTTTTTAATTGCTTCGTTAGAAATTGAACTTATATGGAATTTGGTTCTTGGAGCTTACGTGGAATTTAATTGATGCTAATTCTGAAATGCTGGCTACTGTTGCTTATTCCTACTTATTAATTACAAGACGATTAGATTCATAAACAGCTAGCTCGCCAAGGCGGTAATGAATACGATGAACTATTTTGAGCAACATGTGAAATGGTAATAAGCTATTTGGGGACTTCATGGAGTGGTTTAGCTGTAATGAGGCCAATGTAGATACTGGGTGTGCTTTGAATAGGCAGTTACCATCCCAACAGCTTTGTGGGCATACTGATTCATGTGGGTTATTTTTTTTATTAATAAACCATCACTTATGGCGGAGGAACAACCATAATTACATCAAAGAATCACCATCAAAGCCCCAACATAACTTAACGTCTAACATACGGAATACCCAACCTATCTGTTCTAATAAGACCCCTAAGCCTTCCCAACCCGCAATCCTCACCCAAGAAATCCCAATTCCCACCATTAGTTATATTGGTTATGCATGATGTGTTTTTTCTGTCCTAAGCGGTTGTGCCTATCAACCAGATTTATTTTCTCTATTGCTGGATATAATCAGAAAGTCTTTTCTTGCATTCAATTTTGGTGCTGCAAAGTTATGTTCTTTTCTCCATTATAACTTTTGATCAACAGGTGGCACATTTGGTCACAGCTTTCGTGAACCGAAGTACAAGATTGAATTCCATCCAAAAGATTCCCTGTTTCATCCTGTAAGTAGTTTAGATTCTTTTAAACCTTTTTCCCATTTGGCCTAGTAGCCATGCTAATGGGTAATTCTATCAACCTATATGGTTAGATACTAGATGGATTCCTCAAATCTTTTGTCGTTAAAGGGTTCTTCTTTTTTCCTTTATTTTTACTTTTTTTAATATGCCACTATAGGTTTGTGGTCTATATTTGAAGATTCACCTTTTTGTCTGGTTGTTTAAACTTAATCTTATGACAATTTTTGTGATCTGGATACCGTATTTCTAGTAATTTCATTTGTCATTAAAAAGTTGATGACATCAGTTGACCTATCTACATGATGGATTTAATTGGTATGTATTGCTGTTATCAGTTCACCTGTATCCATTTCCTTGCTATCAATATTTTTCGTAGACAGGAAAGCAGGTGGCTTCGTACCCTTTGTGTAAGGGTAGGGGGTTTAAGCAGCAAGCAAGAGTTACAGTTTTAAGTGCTTAACCTAATTGTGAAGGTGTTGGGGTGCTTCCTTCATGCAACTATTAGCTGCCTGGATTTTTACCAGTTGTAGTGGTTATGCCGAATTCCTTTCTATAGGACTATGAACCTTGCATAGGGCCTTACAGTTACCAGATGCCCTTGGGGTTAAATTTTGTTTTTGATAAATTCTAATCCGTATTTGCTTTCATTCTCAGGTCTGTGTGGAAAACTATGTTATTTTTATATGATAGTAATATGATCTAATAGTTGGGCCCGTTTACTTGGTAGGATGATGATTAGGAGTATGTGGTTATGCCAAATAAAAATGGAGAGAATTTTATATGTTTTTTACCTAAGCTGGAGAAAGCCAAGAGTGGAAAGCCTGCTACTCAGCTCAATACAAGCAGCATGATTATGGAATCTGAGAAGCGGATAAAACTGAAGACGCCTGATGAACTGCTTGAAATATTGAAGGACCGATGTTTTATCCGAGTTACGATCTGAGACCCCAATAGTTTCGTTGTTCAGGCCCTGGTTGAACAATGCTTAATATTTTCAAAAAATTACTAAAACATAAACATTCCTTGTATGTGCTGCAAGAAGTGGTTGTATTTGTTTCTGCAAATTAGTATGCTTCTTTTGAAAGATTTTGCATCCACCTTAATTATCCTCTCACGTTACCAAATCCTTCATGCAGCAAGAAAGTTGGTGGTCATATGAATTTTGCTATCAAAAGAAGTTGCGTCAAGTTCATTCGGAGGATGATAAGGTATTAAGTGGCTTTTCCTATTTTCCTACATGCAATTCTTTGTTATTTGCTTTTGTAATTGATTTCTACTTAAACATACTATCAATAATAGCATGATGTATGGGTGGATCAAATAAGCTAGCATGTTGATTAAACTTGTGGGTGGGTTTTGGGTTTTGACTAGTTTTGATGGATCCACGCCACGAATTAACTACTAAACCTTGCAAATAGATTGGATAAATATGCGTCCAATATTTTGTTATGATTACCATCCTTGTAAATATCATGGTTGTAGTAATAGCAATATCATTAGGACCAGTGGAGTTGGTTGTGTTAAAAGACCCAAACATTTTTAGAACCGTGTAGTCATTAGATTTATCTTGTTACCGTTACAGGTGGTTCAGGAGTTCATATTAGGTGAATACAATGCAGAGGCCACAGCTGCTATCAACCAGAATATCTCTGAAATGATTAGATTACGTTATGTTGAAGGAAAATTTTGTTTTTAGTTAGGAACGGACTTTGGTAGAGGATAGAAAATAAGGACTAAGAAATTATACAATTATCATGTTCAATGGTTCATGTAGGTATCATGCTCATCAGTATACAAATGGAACCATGTGTGACCTTACTAATCAGCCACGGGAGACTGAGGTATGAAGAAATTCAAGATCATTGATTTTTCTGCTCCCATGTCTCTAATGGCAAATTTTTGTTTCCATTCTAGAGCAATGATTAGTTCTCTTACAGAGCTATGCACTTGCAAGTATGCACTCACAGTTCACTGCCCAACACTTTGCAAGCACCTGTCTGTCTCTCTCTCTCTCTCTCTCTGATGGTAGCCTACCATTATGCAGTGTCAAAACATGCCTGTTATGCTGTGTCTATATATCTTTTATGTGAATGCATTGGACACTTGGTCTGACCACCTTTGACCTTGCAGATTGTTTCAAGAAGAGAGGCCAGTGTGGCACACCATTGCCTAGAGTTGTCTTCTCATTGTCGAGATGCCTCCACACTATTACCAGCTGACTCCAGCAGAGCCAAGTACTCATTTATGGCTTCGCCTTCATTTGTAACTTCAACGTCGTAGTCTGTTAAAGCGTCTCCTTTCGCTAGTTCTCCAGCCAGTGCATCTTCCATCTCTGCATCCCTCTCTTCTGCTTCACTTACAGTTGATGGTCCTCCAATATCATTACTGCTGCCAGAAGCATCAGGAAGTATTGGTGCGGAAGAATCGGCACTGTTATCAGCACCAACTGTGGGGATTGAATCAGATTGTGAGAGAAGTTGATGCATAGCTTGCTCAATAGTACCACCAGCCTGAAGAGCAGCAACCGCTGCACACAAGTGATGACATCAAAACCTTGCTACTTACCCTACAGAAAATCAGGTGAAGTTATTGAATTCTACTAATGTTTCTCCCAGACTACCACCCTAGTTCTCATCAAAATGCTAAAGGAAAACAATGGATTTGGTGGAAAAGTGTGAAAAAGAAAGTAGATCAAATCCTAAACCCTAAAAATTGTATTGGTTGGCATACTTACCCAACTAAGACCAATTCATTCTGTTTATTAAGATCCATAGCTTTCTTTGAGGGTGTCATTCCATACCTTTTTTGCTCCCTACAAAACTTTTGTACTAATGAGCACTACTAAGAGGTAAATACCGAATACATCAGAATTACATTGATCAAGTCACACCCACATGAGAATTACATTGATCTATTCATCGATGCAAGATTAAAACCAACAATAAAAAAAGACAACAATAGACACAGAGGGGGTTCGTAACCAAAGAGAATGTCGGGTTATCGATTAGAATTGTATGGGAGAAAATCTATGATTACTGAGTAAGAAAACAATTGATCAGGACAATAGCATTGATTCAAACTTTTGAGTCTTACTCATATTTCTTCTAAGAACTTTTTTCCTTTTCTTTTTTTTTTTTTTGGGGGGGGGGGGAGGTAACTATGGTCTAATTTGAAAATCCCAAAATTACAATCATGAAAACATATGGGGTTGAATTAATCCTCTCACATGGTGAGCACTTCTAATGCATCTTTGTAGTTCTCACTCCTAATTAGTTGCTTTCCATTTGCATGAAGCATCAGTCCCATCATTACAGTCCTGTAACATGAAAGTTCGTTCAAATCTTCAGCATTGAGAAAGGGATCGTAGATCCTTAAATCCCTCAATAAAAGAATTCCATGCTCACATCTAACCGCCCTTTCAAAATATTATGCACAAAACTTAACTATTTACCATACCGATCAGTTTCAGATCCCAACTGCACAATATGTCCACTTTGATCTTCAACCTCTATGTTAAAGTCTTCAACTAGTAGTGAACCATTTGCATGCCTTTTGGCCAGTGCCGTGGCTACTGCCATGTTGCGACAAACATTCCATCAAGTTAGAAAGAACAGACTCACGGGCAAAGCATTAAAATGAAAGCTAAAAAGTAATCCTTTCCCAAGGCAATCAACATAACCCAAAGCAACAACAAAATTATGCATGCATACCAAGAATATTGAAAAGAAAAAATGCCATTATCATGTTATCATGCGAAATATAATGTAGGTCATTAAATGAGTAGTATATATACATTGTAATAACAACTCCTAACAAACTAGAGAACATGGTCATTCCAATTGCAGCTTGCTTGGTGCTCTTTTTGGGCTTTTCTTGCATGCTTTCACCAAGTTGGGTATGCAGACAACAGACAAACAACCACTCCCTCACCCCTTCACTTGGATAGAAAAGTTCATTTATGGAAAATGATAAAAACAGTTAGGGCCATGTTTGGCACGCCAGAGAGACATATAAATTGGGCACTAGAATAACCATTTAACCAGCTCCTCTGATTTTCTAAAGCCACTATATTGGAGGGCATATATCAAATCCTAGAGAGGTATTTCCAATTATTGCTTTCGCAATTACTAGATTCGTGTGGAAGATACTATTGCATTAGGGTTAATTCAACACAGACTTGAGACAATAGTACTCTTGTGATGATTACATCACAGACAACAGTACTCTTGCATTAGGGTAACTCAACTTTCTTATCAAATTGCGTTTGTAATTATATTTTTAAAATCAAACACATTACTTATCAAAATCCCTGAGATCTATCATACCAATGATCAGACAACAGTACTCTTGCATTAGGGTAACTCAACTTTCTTATCAAATTGCGTTTGTAATTATATTTTTAAAATCAAACACATTACTTATCAAAATCCCTGAGATCTATCATACCAATGAACTGCATTACAGAGAAAGGGAGAGAGAAGGTGAGTTATGCAACTGCATTACAGAAAAAGGACATCGAAACTATCCTTCAAAAATCAATTAACAAATCTATAATCAAAATAGAAAAATTAACAAACCAACGATTAAAAGACACAAACTTAAAACAAGCACAAAGACTCAACAATATACATTACTTATGAGGAACAACGAACCTCTCATCAAAATTAGTAAAATCAATAGCCAACCTGCTTTTATTTCTTCGCAAGTAAAAACAACAAAAAACGAATCTAAAAGAGGGAAAGCATGCATAAAGACTTGCAAGACTCACTTGACTCTGCTGAGTCTCCGAGAGCATTCCTCCTCGGCCAGAAACTCCTCCCCCAAGGACTTTCCCTCCTCGACGCAGCCTCGACTGGCTAGAATCCTAGCGTTGTTCTAGATGCCCTGTTGGGCTAGCTTCTCAGTGCCATCACCATCTCTCAAGACCTTTCCCTCGCAAATCAAATTGATCGACTCAAGGCCGCAGTTTGACCGCTTTGCCACCTCTATCCTCAACATGGGCACGGTCCATTCCTCCAGTACCACCTCTATCACACCAGCCCATGTCCCTCCTATCTTTAGCTTCGCCATTGAGAAAAAAGATAGTGATCATAGGTTTCGCTCCAATGGACTTTAAACTAATGAAATTTGCTTTATAGGTCGAGGAAACAAAGAGGCGAGGAGTTTTGCTTGGGGAGTAAATCTGACGAGAATATGCTTTAGAGGTCGTCTATGTCGTCACCGCAGCATTTGTTTCCTCAAAGCTGACGAGAATATGCTTTGTTTTAACTTTTAATTTTTTCTAAAAAAAAAAAGTAACGAAAAAAATTGATAAATTTTGTAAGAGAAATGTATTAGCTTTATATAAGTAAATATATAAATTGATGTAGTTTCATGTGTTAAATTAGTTTTAAAGTTATTTTTATTATAATATAGATCTAACGTATCGCATAAAGTCTTATCTCTTTATATGTTTACTTTAATGGTAGGTTTGAGGCATGGGATGAGATATTAAATTTTCATCTAATATAATTTGATCTCATCATATCTTATTCCCAAACACTCAAATACAAAATTTTAAAACTAATCATTACATCTTTTAAAAACTAATCATTCAACTTTTCAAATTTTTAAATAAAAAATAAAAAATAATTCCAACTTTTTCAAATCTCAAATAAAAATAATATTATAAAACTATATTCTTACAATATTTTAATTTTATAATATTTTTTATTTAAATTTTTTCTCTCATTTCTCAAAACTAAAAAAATACTCAACTCAAACTATTTCATCACTATTAACAAATTATCTTACTATTATTCACAAAATTCTCATCTCATCTCACTCTCCAAACAAGCCCAAATTTGTTTTGTGACTATAGCACTATATGGTATTAAATTATTTGAGATTATTTGTTACATCCAACTTATGGGCCAATCATTTCATGCCACATCATAAGATGTTAAGTGGATGATAGTAAAATAAATGATAAATAAAATTTTCCTCTAATATAATATATATATAGTTTTAATTTTCTTCATCTAATTGTCATTTCTTTGTGAAACCTGCTAATTTCCGTGTTAGTTATTGGGACGTTGAATGATTAACATAATCTACAACCCTAGCAGGATTTTAGTTGTTATAGATTTTCCTAAACATGATTAATCTTTATCAAGTTTACTTTATGAACAATATTTACAACCTCCTCTCATTTCTTCCTTTTTTTTCTTCTTTTAAGATCAAATTAAACATATATTATAAAAAACTAATCAAATTTGTTACAAACCAATATAAAGGGGATCTTAATTGCTTTGGAAATTCAATACATGGGATCTTAGAGGTGGGTGGTATGCTTCAAAATTGAAAATTGGTGACTGTGTATTGGGCTATGAATGTACATATCAATTTTGTAATCAATTTTTTTTGTACTTTCCAATGCATTGAGGTTTGGAGAAGGTGCATAATATCCTTACAATTAATTGATTTAGTCAGGCTTGTGTCAAATGGGAATTCTTGATGGCCATAGTCACCACAAATGAGTCACTTTCTAGGAAAATTTTGCCAAACTTCCTTTCCAGTGTCTTTGGGTTTGTAAATGAGTCATGCTTATAGTTTCTTCATTTGTCAAATTTTTTTTAACTCTAGCGAATAGCAAATAATAACACCCTATATATTTACAAATTCTTAAATTTCAATAGAAATACACATAAAAAGTCCATACATTTTAGTAGAAAATAGATAAATAATCGATCGATAAAGGTTTATCGAAAGTTATAAACCTCATATTTGAAAATCAAGAACAAGCATACAAACATTTTCAAACATCATTATGCAAGGCTACATAATTTACAAAGTACATGATAACTTACAAGAAATCACAACCAAAAAAATAAAAGGACTTGGTAATGCACACTTCAATGAAGCTAAACCACACCTGACGCCAATAAGGATTTATATACAGAACTGCAACAATTCCCAACAACACAATTGTGTAAGACACACCAAAACTTATGCAGAAAAAATCCATGTCAATGAAACCATCACTTTCTTCTCCCTTATCTTTAGATGGCAATCCAGTTTTGTTCCAAGTATTAGGTAGTGGAGGTCCATACAGAAGAGGATTTCCCGAATAGCTGCTTTCATCGAAGGTTCCAAATTGACCTTTTCTTTCTGGTGTTCTGCCCGATAAATTATTGTCAGACACGCTAAAGACAGCTAGAAAGTTTAACTCTATAAGTTGAGGGGGAATGTTGCCATTCAACTTATTGTGGGAGAGATCCAAGCTCTCTATTTCTTTTAGGTTTGAGAATGTTGTGGGGATTGATCCGATTAGATTGTTGTGCGATAAGTTCAGCACACGGATGTTGCTCAAGTATCCAAGCTCAAGTGGAATTTCACCAGATAAACAATTGCATGAGAGGTCTATTCCAGACAATAAATTGAGGATATCACCGGCCTTGTAGGAGTAAGTATTTCTCTTTGTTGTGAACTCTACTTCTTGTTGTGCATCCACATCCTGGAAACTATCATAATAATCATGATTTTCAATAATTACTTCTGCCTCTGTCTCCAAGTATATCATTGCTCGAATAAGAAAACTAGAGCTTAAACTTCGTAGATCGGATTTTTGGTTAGTTGCCCCAAAACTAATGTTGCTCAAGCAATGAGCTATTGGACCAATAAAATTATTATTTGAAAGATCCAGCATGGTTAAATTTCGAAGAAGGCATATTTGAATTGGAATCATTCCTTGCAAGTGATTAGCTTTCAAGAGGAGGATGCTCAATGATGAGAGGTTTCCGATCCAATCTGGAATGTTGCCAGTTAGGCGGTTATCTCTAAGATCTAATGTTACCAGAGCAGAGCTATTCTTGAATGCACTTGTAATGGGACCACTTAGCCTATTTTTTCCCAGATGAACATGTTTGATGTTCCATGAATTAAAGCACAATGGTATGAAGTCAGACAAATTATTCTCGGAAAGGTCAAGAAATATGATGTCTTTGACTTTGCATAACTCAATCGGAATAGGACCTTCAAGTTGGTTTTTGGCCATAACAATTTGAACCAAGTTGGTCATGTTGCCAATCCATCTTGGAAGCTTGCCTGACAAAGAGTTGCTACTAAAATCAAATGCCATCAAGTGAGTACTATTGGATAAGCTATATGGGATCTTTCCGGAAAATCGGTTGTGGTCCAAATACAAAAACTTAAGACCTCTTAGATTATTTATGGCTGGAAATAATTGCCCACTTAAATTATTATTTGACAATTTGAGGTATTTCAAATTGAGGCAACCCATTCCCAAATGGTCTGGTATTATTCCTGACAAATGATTGCTAGACAAGTCCAAAGTCATCAAGGAAACTAAATTACCTAAAGAAGATGGAATTATGCCTACAAATGCATTTTGAGACATGTTTAAATGCACTAAATTGGGAAAAACTAAACCCAAGTTTGTCGGAATCGGACCTCCTAGATCATTATTCGAAATATCTATTTTTCGAATATGGGGATTAGGATGATAGGGTACTTGGAAAGGGTTTATGAAATTGTTATTCCTTAAATTAAGAATCTCCAATCTTGTATTGTTCTCTAGCAACCAAGTGGGAAACTTTCCAACCAAATTATTGTGCGAGAGATCAATTGCTTGTAACTTATATTGGTAATGAAGGAATCTGGGAATCGTTCTAGTGGGTCTTCTAGCAGGGCTACTTAACAACGACAGAACCTTCAACTGAAAGTATGAAGTCCAACTTTGAGACTCTGTTTCATCAACAAGTGTGTTAAATGACAGAAAAAGGTACTCAAGTGACTGCAAACTAAATATGGGAGAGTGAGAAATGCTTCGGTTGAAGTTATTGAATGCGAGACTCAATGCTCGAAGTGTTGTCATGTTTGCTAAACAAGAAGGTAATCTTCCTTCAAAATGATTATCACCAAGGTCTAACTGCTGTAGATTTTTGAGTTCACACCAACCTGTAAAATAAGTAGATTTTTAATTTATGCTACTAAGATCAGCTTGTTTATGATCAGCAATATATTTGGAAAAAACGTTTCTACCTTGGTTGGGTAAGCTACCATTGAGTCCACAAGTACTCATTGATAATACATTAAGAGAAGTCATCACTCCAACTTTATGAAGAAAGCTTTTGTCGATGGATGAATAATCCAAACGCAACTCCTGTAGGTTCTTTAGTTTTCCAAGCTCTAAAAAAATATAACACAAGCTTTAGATATTTATCATGTGCGTTGAAATTACTTATCATGTGTGTTGATAAGTATTTGAACTTTGAGACTTACCATGGATATTAATTCCCCCATTCAACTTAGCTTTTCTCAAATATAGTTTCTTGAGAGATGGAATCTTACAAATGAATCTCATGTCTGTGAAGTTATTACCATCCAAGTTAAGCTCTTCTAGCTTACTCATTGTAAAACCTGCAATAATTTTGATATTCCATTATTCATTAGAAGAATTTGTAAAAACTGAATCAGATTAGGAAACTACATAAATATAAGTAAGGTAAATGAAAATAGAAGTAGTAGTATAAACCGACCTTTATTAATTGGGACCCTTCCAGTAATCTTATTCCACCTCAAAGATAGTTTCTTAAGCGATGTAATCTTGCCAAGGGATGGCAAGATGCTTTCATTAAAGTCATTATCTTCCAAATTTAGCTCCTCCAGCTTGCTCAAAGCAGACAATCTTTCAAAACCTGCAATTTTGATTTTTCAATGTCCAAAGCTGTGTACAATAAATCTTAAAATACAACAAATTGGTATATCTATATGGGAGCTATGTGTCCAATGATTTGAGCTTGTGGAAATAACCGATGTCTGTTTGATTTTCTCATTCTCCATATATTTGGACCAACTTTAAATCTAAGGCCAAGTCGCCTTTAAATGAGTGATCATATTGCTACTTAATTTTCTTGAAAATAGGTTTTGGAGGCTCTTTCATGATTTGTCTCTTGCAACACTAACAACAAATGGAAAAAATTTAGTTATTGACTATTTTGGAAGAAATAGTCAATAACCGGATTAATCATATATGTTATTAATATAAGTGAAAAGGTTTATGAGAAGTGTTAAACGTAAAGAAGATGTTTGTGAAAAGGACAAAAAGAGAAACTGAATTCTTGAATTCTATTGAACTTTGATTTCTACTTGTATCTGTATATATACAGACCCACAATGGTTTTATATATATAGACTTCACATTTACTGTAACAGAATGGAAATTGTAGTACAATATCAGAATGTGATTCTAGAATAATACTCTTTGAATTAATAAGAAGTGATTTTATATTTCCTTTTTACAATAAAAAGAGCAATTTTATTATTGATACTTACCTTGGCTATTATTAGCAGCTTCGCAATCCCACTCCTTCATTCCACGCAAAGATAGTTTCTTGAGGGTTGCAATCTTGGCAGGGGATGGCAGGAGGCTGTCATTGAAGGGAATATCATCCAAGTAAAGCTCCTCCAGCTTGCTCAACCCAAACAATCTTTCCAAACCTACAATAATTTTGGTTAAATTCAAAATAAGTATATTCAACTAATTTCTCATCTCACAAGAAAAATGGATCGAAAAAATTCTATATCACAAGTTATAATATGCACAGACCTTCTTTTGATACCCTAAAATTATATCTGTAACCGTACAAATACAAAGACTTGAGCTCTTGAAAGGGAAGAAATAGTGAGGTATTCAAGTACCAATATTCTGATCCACGACTACTCCAAGCTGAATCCCATGAGTACCAATAGGTCAACCAATCAATAAAAATAAGGGTTACACGGCCTGTAATGTTGCTGCACTCGACAGCTGTCCAATTGCAGCAATCAGTAGCATGAATCTCTTTGTTGGTAATTAAGTTGGAAGATGGTGAAAAAGATTCTTTTGGGTAGTTGATCAGTAGGAAAAGAGCATTTTGCTCTTCCTCCAAACAAGCAGAGCACGGAGGGATGATAGAAGCTTGAACACAGACCAAAATAATAAAAATGAACCAACAAAAACGCCCCATCTGATCCATTGATCAATTATAAAACTCGCAAAGGTTTTGTTTAAATAGGCCACCGGCACCTACCTATACACTCATAACGTAATATTAGTGCATTATTGACTACAACCACAAATATTAAAATAATGACATATATATGACTGGAAATTAACGACATATATATGGACACCATTTCCAAATAAATATTTATATAAATAATTTGTTTTGCATTTTCATCTCTTCCTTTTTCCATATAATACGCATGTTTCCACGAATGACCATCTAGAAAGTCTTCCAAGGTGATGACATATCCATGCCTACTGGGTTCCCTTGACTCAGTCATAATGGAGATGGAGATAGAGATAGGACAAAGAGAGCTAACTTTTGAATTAATGATTTTTAGTATGACTGACTCTATCTTTTGCTGCTTTAAAATTCTTAACGAGAAATCTCAAACATTTTTTTTTTTATATAAGTCAATTTGAAGTGGGATGTATCTTAGTTTGTATTTGTAAGTTGGTGTGAGAGATGCATCATCAGACTACTGATATGTAGAAAGTCTCATTAACATATCCATGCGTATGCTATATTTGATTATTACACATATAAGTCCACACAAATCAGTACTCTAAATTTTAAATAAAAGACTTGGGGCTTGTTTGTAAAGTGAAATGATCTCTTATCAAAACATTCATAATTTCCTCACGTAATAGTGCATTATTGACTTCAACCACAATTAAAATAAGACAAGTCTTCTCTGAATTTCTATGGCGTGAAAGCACTGAATGGTCAAATAGAGTCCGTGGAAACGCGTACAATATTTAGGCTTCATTTTTAGAAAAAAGTATCTCATCTTATTCTATATCACCTAATCATTACAATTTTTTCAAACTTCTAAAGAAAATATATTAAAAAATTTAACTTTTTCAAATATTAAAATAAAAATTATATTATAAAATTATATTCAAATAATATTTTAATTCAATTTTCATCTCAACTCATCTCATCTTAATTTATTTTCCAAACTAGGCCTTAACATTTTCATATAGAAAACATGAGAAGCCTATTGGAAATGCTTCGCTGTATATACATGCAATTGAATAAATCAAAC
Organism: Juglans regia; assembly: GCF_001411555.2. Taxonomy (NCBI): domain Eukaryota; kingdom Viridiplantae; phylum Streptophyta; class Magnoliopsida; order Fagales; family Juglandaceae; genus Juglans; species Juglans regia. The sequence continues at coordinate 34,344,208 of NC_049910.1, forward strand.
CAAATCGAAACGAAAATTACTGCATGTTTTATTCGGTATCTTATATTTTAAGCAATAATTATAACTTTTTATTTTTTTCTAACTATTTAAACTCGGCTTGTAAATTTCATATAGCCTGGCTCCATTTCCAAATTAACGACATATGGATGCCATTTCCAAATTAACGATCCTTATTAATGACATGTCCTTATAGCTGATATTAATCACGGTTGCATTATTTGACCAGAAGACCTTAACTCAGTCATAATGGAGAAGAGATAGAGATGGACAAAGAGAACTACCTTTTGAATCTTTGATTTTTAGTATGACTGACTCTGTTTTCAGTCTTTCGCTTTGAAACTGTTAACCCGGCCAACTTCCTTTGCTTTCAAGGTGGGGTGAACGAGGAATCTCAAACATTTAGAAGAATGCTATGTTCATAAAAAGATATCGCAAATGTAAAGTTCACAGACTAATGTAGCTAAATATAATCCCCTTGATTTCTTTACAATAAGCAAAGCTTTAAGTACAAAAACAAAAACAAATACTTCATTAATCAAACATTGTTAATCTTACAAAAGTGGTAGCTAGTATAAATTAGCTAGGATATTGTTGACTGTTGAGTGCTAGCTGGGCATCCGCTTTGAAAGTTGCTTGGAGTATATCTTAGTTCTGAAACTTCATTTGTTCTTTATTCTATGTCCTACATTCAGTGTATATATAATGATCAAGTTACTAAATGGAATTTTGCAACTTCGAAGTCCTCTCATGACTCTGGCTGTGACATGATGTGCTTTCACAAAGCAGTCATATTTACTATCAAGAACTTCACAAAAAGTGTATTAATGACAACTTTATAAAAGGCTTCTTCCCAGCCGGTTTTAGAACTTTGCAAAAACGTTTCTCTCGCTGTAAACAATCCAACGAATTACTGCTAGAGGATATCCAAACCAAATTAGGGCCTTTTCTGCATGCATTACCTAATTGATTTACTTGATAAGTCCTAGACTTTGAAAAAGTCCGAAGTTGAAGTATTGGCCTCCTCTCCCATGTAACATTTAGGGTAGGTTTGGGGGGTGAGATGAGAATTTTGTGTTTTTTTTTAGTGTTTAAAATATTATGTTTTGGTATTATTATTGTATTGAGATTTGAAAAAGTTGAATTGGAATTTGAAAATATTGAATTGTTTATTATATTTTGTATGGGGATTTGAAAAATGTGTAATGATGAGATGAAATGAGAATTTTGTGTCTCATCCCACCCCCATGATGTAATGATGAGATGAGATAAGATAAAATTAAGCTAGCCCACGTATCCTAAAATCATTTTTTATATGGTTAAAAACTAGGAGTACTGTAAAAAAAAACTAATCAAACTGATTGAACTAAAAAGAATCGGATCGGTTTGGTCAGTTTCCTAGAAACCAAAATTGATTAAAAACCAGTTTGGTATCGATTTTCAACATTTGAAAACCGAATTAGACCAAACAAAAGTGAAATATATATATTTAATTTCTTATATTAAATATATTCTATTTTTTTTTTAATTTTTATGCTATATATATTACACATACTATAAAATTAATATAATATAAAATTTTAATATTATTGTTTATGCCACGTCGATATAAACTTATTCTTAAGTATGAATATGAATATTAAGCTATTAATATGTTGTTATTTATCCTTATAGATTAAGTTACACACACACACATTATAATAAGCTGGCATCAAAGGGCTTCAAATTAATGACAGATGGACGCCATTTCCATATAACTTTTTATATGTATAATTTGTTTTGCATTTTCATCTCTTCCTTTTTCCATGTAATACGCATATTTCCATCGATTACTATCTAGAAAAGTCTTCCATGGGGATGACATATATGTGCATAATGGGTTCCTAGAAGTCTTCGATCCTTAGTAATGACATGTCCTTATAGTGCCAAGTAGTAATCATGCGTGGTTCCATTGCTTTAGAATACCTTCACTCAGTGATAATGGTGATAGAGCAAGCATTTGAAATATTGATTAAAAACTAGTTTGGTATCAGTTTTCAAGATTTGAAAATTTCCGAATTAGACCAAATGAAAGCGAAATATATATATAATTTTTTTTTATAGGATATGTTTAATTTCTTATATTAAATATATTATAAATTTTTCAGTTTTTATGCTATGTATATATTACACATATTATAAAATTAATATAACAAGAAATTTTAATATTATTTTTTATGCCTTATTGATATAAACTTACTCTTAAATATGAATATGAATATTAATTAGGTTATTAACATGTTATTATTTATCCTTATAGATTAAGATACAAACTCACATATATAATGAGCTGGCATCGTAAGGCTTCAAATTAATCACACATGGACACCATTTCCATATAACTTTTTATATGTATAATGTGTTTTGCATTTTCGTCTCTTCCTTTTTCCATATATGCATATTTCCACCAATTACTATCTAGAAAAGTCTTCCATGGTAATGACATATGTGTATACTGGGTTCCTAGAAGTCTTCGATCCCTAGTTATGACATGTCCTTATAGCGCCAAGTAGTAATTGTGGTTCCATTATTTTAGAAGACCTTGACTCAGTGATAATGGTGATAGAGATGGACAACGAGAGGAAGCCTTTGAATATTGATTTTTAGCCTATGTTTCGGAACTTGGATGAGATGAGATGATATCTCAAAACTTTTCATAATTTTATTCTCAAATATCATTCAAGCACAAAACTTAATTTCAAATCTCTAACCTAATTTTCATCTAATCATTACATAATCATTAAAACATTCTCAAATTCCTTAAAAAAAATAAATAATAATGCAACTTTTTTAAATTTCAAAATAAAAACAATATTAAAAAATGATATTCAAACAACTTTTTAACTTTATTATATTTGTATTCAAAATTTTCTCTTTCCTTTCCTAAAATCAAATATAACATGTTAACTCAAATCATTTCATGAAATGATATGAGTTAACAAATCACAAAATTTGTATTATTTACAAAATTTTCATTTAACTAGCATCATTTAACACTGAGTTAACATCCTCTAACACAAAATTTATCACTGAGTTAACAGATCACTAGTATTCACAAATCATTTACTACTATTCACAAGTTTTTTAATCACATCTCACTGCCTAAACATGATGCTTTAACTCTTCTTCAAAATCCCATATAGCATGGCTTTTATTTGACCCTCGAGCAGAATAAGGATTATTTGGATGGATAGCTAAACAATAGAAGCTAGTGATTGAGAGAAACGCAAATAGATAGAGAATTTTGAGATAAATTAACTCTAAGATTAAGATTTTTTTTTGTTGCAAAAATCGAATATATCTTTCGAATCCCACAAACTGGACTTAAATAGCTAAGGAGAAGAAAGTAAAATTCCAATTATGGAAAAATAAAAAAATATAGAATAAGATAAGCCTCTCACTAAAATGGGATCAAGACGGAGACTACCAAGTGTAGCGTGGTGAGCACTACGTGCGTGTCACAGAGAACTTTTCGAATTAAGGTCATACGCGCAATTCTGATATCCATAGACAAAGTTATGGCCAAAATGCTTGTGTGTGCGATGTCACTCCTCTTTCCTCGCCCAACGTAGAATTCCCAAGTAGCATTTATGATTGAAATAAGATAAAATGAAACTAGTCTTGTAACACCCCGGTCTCGGATGAGTCAGAGTGTTACTTTTTGTCACCAAAAATCGTATCTCACCGTACAAAAATAAACTCCAATTCGTCTATTATTCATAGACCTCATTGTTTTAAACCAACTACTCCAAAATAGTTAACTAAGAATACAAAAAAGTCTCAAAATAAAAATCAACTTTCCCAAAGTATTACATCAACAAAGCAAAACAAAACTACTAACTAAAATTCTCCAACAACAAGAACACTCTTTCTATTTAATGCACTATGCTCGATAATCTTAGTCATGCTTCCTATTCTTGAACTTCTGCTAAAGTATTCAAAGTATCTGAAAAATATATTGTGAAGATAAGGGGTGAGTTATCAACAACTCAGTAAGTATGGGACATATATTAGCGTGCAAACATGAGCATTTACAGAATACAGTATGCAGAACAAAATATTTTCCAGAGTTATTATACAGAACAAAACATGTTTTCAAATGTAACAGAGCAATGGTTTTAAGATATATAAAACCCAGAGTATTTTGGCATAACATAACTTGAGCATCATTATCACATCCAAACAGAGCATCTCATAGAGTAGAGGCCATGTTTCATCCCATGGTAGAGTTGTGCTATCCCTGATTGCCAGTCTGGGCAGAGACAGAGGTGAATTTTTCTCTTATTCTTCTCGGAGCCTCGAGTGTGCACATAGGAAAGACAACATAAAACCACTTTGTTTCTAAAGTGGGTGCACTCAGAGACAGAAAAGTTGGTATCAACTCAAACAAAGTAAATCAGAGCATAACAGAGTAGAGCAGAGACAAAGTCAGTACACTATGTCAAAGGTTTTCAGATGCCATATCAAAACAAAACATAGTACTGAAACATAACTAGGTCAATCTCACGTGGGGAAAACAAAAGTCGGCGCATCTTTCTAAATCAATGCATAATTTTTCAAATTCTCAATATCGTTCTTTTTAGATTTCAGAGACATCATGATAAAATTTAGCTCATGTCTATACAATGCATGTCAAAAAATATTTTTCTTTTTTATGCAGATTTCATGAGTAATGCAAATAAGTGACTATGGTTGGTTTTTCCCAAGTTCTCATTTAATCACAAAATATGCAAAGTTTTCAGGAAGCTAACCTCAATCTCAATAATTCTAACATAAAAATCTCGCTTGCCTAGACTTTTTAGCCATTTTGAATCTTTCCACAATTGTGCCGAATGAATGCCAATAGTCACCTATATAGAACACTAAGCGTTACTAAACTCCTAAAAGGACTAGTTAAAAATTTTCATTTACCTAAATTCATACTACGGAAAATAGCTTTGATAACTATCTAGTTATCAGAAATCTAATAAATATATTATCATTAAAAATAATCTTAACCTATTATAAAATAATTTTATCAGATATGGCAAGGCAACTTAAATTCATTTCAAAAATTAACTTAATCATATTTAAAACTCATGTCTCTATAAACTATTATTAAAATGATAATTTAATACTTCCAACATATAATCTAGTAGGAAATCATAAATTTCTTAAGTAATACTAATTCATAAAATATTCATAATAATACTTATATTAAAAAATATCTTAAATTAATAATCATATCTAATTTAAAACTATCCAATATTTATTTCATATAATATGCTTAACTTACAATACTACCAAAATCAAATTATAAAATAATATAAGATAATATAATTAAAGTCTTTAAATATTTTCCGTTAAATATAAAGTGAGACGAAACAACACTAAAAATAACTCAATAATTTTGATCTGAAATCAAACTTATGCCCATCGTAAAATCAAACTCAACAAAAATACAATTTCAAAACGCATTATAATTTGACTTATAACTCAGAGGGAAATAAATGAAATTTCATCTCAAAAGTTTACTCTACTATGCGTAATAAACTTTACGGAAGGCTCAACGAAATCACTTACATTTTATTTGAAAATCAGGTAGCCGTTTGTGTATAGAATAGCGGTGCGGTAGAGGATTACCGAGAGAGAACTAGCGAGGACGAGAGATCACGTAAGGACTTCGGACAGAAATCTGTGGCTTCACGGTGAGGGCGTGGAGAGGGTGGAACCGAGCCGAAGAGCAAGAAGATAGTTTGCTCTGTTTACGCTTCTTAAAACAGAGGATTCGATGGAGCATTTCTTACGGCATTGAGGTGTTCTACCGTGGGTCTGGCTTGCGGTATTAGTTATGTGGAACTAGCCGTGCGCCTTGGTTGTTTCATGGTGGTTCACGGTCTGAGGAAGCAGCTTTGGTTGGGATATAAAACAGAACGCAGCCTGCGGCTTAGGGTGTGTAACAGTTCAGGGTGGCCATAACGTGGTACGGTGGTGAAGGATGCAGGCATGAATCAGTGGGTTTCAAGGATTCTGTCGTGCAGGAGAGAGAGCTCAGCAACATTAGTTGGTGGTTCACGGTGTTGGGGGTGAATAGACGAGATTCGGAGGGAGGGAACACTAACCGTTGTCGAGTTTGAAGACGGACCAATGGAGACTCAGATTCGGCCAAAATGCAGGAAAGTGAGAGAGCGAGAAGGTTTCTGTTGTAAGTGAGATAGATAGTGAGAAAAGAAACTGTAAAAATAATTCGTGGGGAGATGGGATACGGGAAAGAGAGAAATTCGGGCTGAACTAAATTAAAAACGGAGGAAAAGCAAAACCGTCAGGGTGGGGGAGAAACAGAAGGGAAGAGAAATTGAATCAAAAAAATTTCTTACCTAAACGACACCGTATCATCCTGAGGGCTGGGATTCACCTGTTCAGGGCTACGGGCTTGGGCTTTACAAATATAGTTGAAGCACAAGTGATTGAAGGGAAAACAGAGAAAGTGTTAAGAGGTGGCTTGAATTCAGATGGAACAGTGCATGTGTCGTAGGTTCGCTTCGCTCGAGTGAAGTCAGACAGAGAGCTTCGCTCGACCCTAGCTCGACACCCAGCTTGAGTGAGTTCAGGCAGAGAGCTTCGCTTGACCCTCGCTCGACATGCAGCTCGAGCGGTATCCAAGTCAGAGAGCTTCGCTCGACTCTCACTCGACTATTGGCTTGAGCGAAGTGCAGAAAACCTACGTTCGCTCGACACTCGCTCGAGTGTTCGCTCAAGCCAATGTTCACAGAAGTGAATTTTACTGTTCCTATAAATACCAAACGGTGCCCCCCTTTTGTTTAAGCTTCAGAAATCATTTTTTGTCTTTTTTTTAGTGTTTTCTTGAGAGAGAAGCTTAGAGTGAGTTTGAGAGAGAACTTCCTTGTGAAGTTTTGTTGTATTCATCTGTACTCCATCTCTGTTGATAGTGAAATCTTCGATACCGACCCCACCAGTGGACGTAGGCTCATTTTGAGTCGAACCACTTAATTCTTGGTGTTCTTTCTGTGTGATTGTCATCAATTTCTTTCGTTTAGTTCCGCTACTATACTTCGAGTTAGTCTTAGATCTACAATTATTCCCAACAAACTGGTATCAGAGCGCTTGGTTCAGGATCTGGAGGGATGGCTATGGCTAAGTTCGAAGTGGAGAAATTTGACGGTCAGAACAGTTTCAGGTTATGGCGCATCAAGATGAAGGCTTTACTGCGACAACAGGGCTTGTCAAAAGTATTAGAAGTGTCGATATTCGAAGATTCTCCGGCTCCTTCGAAAGAAGAAGAAGAAAAGGTACACAGTGCAATTCTTTTGTCACTATCTGATGGAGTTTTAAGAGAGGTTGCTGACGAGGAGACTGCAACTGGTCTCTGGTCGGCACTTGAGAATCTGTACATGAAAAGATCTCTCACAAACCGTTTGTATTTGAAACAACGGTTATACACTCTAAAAATGAAGGAAGGTACTCTTATTTCTGAACACCTAGATGAATTTAACAAAATCATTATGGATCTGAGGAACATAGATATTAAGCTTGAAGAAGAAGATTAAGCGTTAATTATTTTATGTTCATTACCCACATCTTTTGAGAATTTTGTAAATTCCATGTTATATGGTAGAAATTCAATTTCCTTGGTAGATGTAAAGTCTACTTTGAATTCTAAGGAGTTGAGGAATAAATTGAGTGTGAAGAACACTAATGAACAAGCTAGTGGCTTGTTTGTTAAGGGGTCCTCAAGCAGGGGTAGATCAAATGACAGGGGTTCAGAGAAGAATAAGGGGAAATCCAGGGGCAGTTCACAAACAACGTTCAGTAAGAAGAACGTCAAATGTCATTACTGCCATAAGTTTGGTCACTACAAGAATGAGTGTCCAAAATTGAAAAATAGAGAGGACGACACTAGTTCATCTAATGCCGTTAGTGTTGCTGATGATAGGTCTAACGACCTAGACCTTGTTCTAGCAATTAGCGACTCAAGTAGTCGCTTTAGTGACAAGTGGGTCATGGACTCAGCTTGCACTTTCCATATGTGTCCCAAGAGGGACTGGTTCACTAACTATGAATCGGTCAACGGAGGCTCCGTTTTGTTAGGGAATGATATGGCTTGCAGAATTGCTGGAATTGGTTCAGTCCGAATTAAGATGTTTGATGGAATTGTCCGGACATTGTCTAATGTTCGACACATTCCAGATTTGAAAAAGAATCTTATTTCTTTGGGCACACTTGATTCGTTGGATTATAAGTACACTGGTGAAGGTGGAGCTATCAGAGTCAGTAAGGGCTCTATGGTTGTGATGAAGGGAGATAAGACAAATGGTCTTTATTTCCTTCAGGGCTCTACGGTGACAGGTGCAGCTGCAGTGTCTGTTTCAGATGATCCGGATTCAGATGTCACACGTTTGTGGCATATGCGTTTGGGTCATATGAGTGAGAAGGGGATGTCAATTTTGAGTAAGCAGGGTTTGCTATGTAATCAGAAGATAGGGAAACAGGATTTCTGTGAACACTGTGTGTTTGGAAAACAGTGTAGGGTTCAGTTCTCTACAGGGGTTCACAGAACCAAAAGTTCTGTGGACTATATTCATTCTGATCTTTGGGGTCCATCTTCAGTTCCATCAAAAGGTGGAGCTCAGTATTTGCTTACGTTCATTGATGATTTCTCACGGAAGGTTTGGGTTTACTTTCTGAAGCAGAAAAGCGATGTATTTGTTAACTTCAAACAGTGGAAAGCTTTGATTGAAAATCAGACGGGCAAGAAAATCAAGCGACTTCGCACTGACAATGGTATGGAGTTCTGCGGAGGTGAGTTTGATGAATTTTGCAGGAATGAGGGTATTGCCAGACATCGTACAGTTAGACATACTCCACAGCAAAATGGAGTAGCTGAACGGATGAACAGGACTCTCTTGGAGAGAGCCCGAAGCATGCTTTCTAATGCAGGCTTGGCTAAGGATTTCTGGGCTGAAGCAATCAACACAGCCTGTTTCTTGGTCAATCGTTCTCCAGCCACAGCGATTGGTTTGAAGACTCCGAATGAGGTATGGTCTGATATTCCTACTGATTATTCAAATTTAAAAATTTTTGGTTGTCCTGCATATTTCCATGTTAATGATGGAAAACTTGAGCCAAGGGCAAAGAAGGGCATATTCATTGGGTATGCCAGTGGGGTGAAGGGATTCAGGTTGTGGTGTACTGATCCCAAATCACCCAAGTTTGTGATCAGTAGGGATGTCACTTTTGATGAAAAATCCATGCTTATTCCGAGAAAGGAGATTACTGGGTCTACAGGACAAGAACAGGATGTCAGAAAGCAGGTGGAGTTTCAGGTTGAAGCACCACAAGGGCTGCCTCGTGGCGCCCAAGATCATGCTATTGCAGATGAGCATGATTCTGATCCGAGTAGCAGCGCACAAGGTGAGCAAGACTACAGTATAGCGACTGGTAGACAGAGGAGGCAGATTAGACCACCTCAGAGATATGCTCATGCAGATATGGTGATGTATGCTCTTACTACAGCAGAGAATATTGTCGGTCAGGAGCCTTCCAGTTATTCAGAAGCTGTCAAGAGCGCAGAATCTGCTCAGTGGTGCGCAGCTATGACTGAAGAGATTGAGTCTCTTCACAAAAACCAAACATGGGATTTGGTTCTGTTGCCAAAGAAGGTGAAGACTGTTGGCTGCAAATGGGTCTTCAAAAGAAAAGAGGGAATCCAGGGTGATACAGATACAAGATATAAGGCACGCTTAGTTGCTAAGGGCTTCAGTCAGAGAGAGGGCATCAACTTCAATGAAGTCTTCTCTCCAGTGGTGAAACACAGTTCGATCAGATTGCTACTTGCTATAGTAGCATTGTATGACTTAGAGCTGCAGCAACTTGATGTTAAAACAGCGTTCCTCCATGGTGAGCTTGAAGAGACCATTTATATGCATCAGCCAGAGGGATTCATTGTTGAAAACAAGGAAGATCATGTGTGCAGATTGAAGAAATCTTTATATGGTTTGAAGCAGTCGCCAAGGCAATGGTATAAGCGGTTTGATTCCTTTATGATTGATCATGGTTATTTGAGAAGTAACTATGATAGTTGTGTTTATCATAAGGAATTATCTGATAAGTCTTTCATTTATTTGCTATTATATGTTGATGATATGCTTATTGCTGCTAGAAGCATATCTGACATAGGTTTGTTAAAGACCCAACTCAGAAATGAGTTTGAAATGAAAGACTTAGGTGCTGCGAAGAAGATTTTGGGAATGGAAATCATCAAAGATAGGAAAGCTGGAAAGTTGTACTTGTCCCAGGGAAAGTACATTGAGAAAGTGCTTCAGAGATTTGGAATGTTTGATTCCAAACCAGTAAGTACACCACTTGCTACGCACTTTAAGCTTTCAGCTAGCCTATCTCCTCAGACAGATGAAGAGGAACGGTTCATGGCTAGTGTTCCTTATTCCAGCGCAGTTGGCAGCATTATGTATGCAATGGTTTGCACCCGTCCAGACATTTCACAGGCAGTGAGCGTGGTTAGCAGGTATATGGCTAATCCGGGTAAGACTCATTGGCAGGCTGTGAAATGGATACTCAGGTATTTGAGGGGAACCATGAACTTTGGGTTAATATTTGATAGAGATGTCGATCTCAGTTCCAAAGTTACTGGTTTTGTTGATTCTGATTATGCTGGAGACTTAGACAAGAGAAGATCATTGACAGGTTATGTTTTCACTCTGTGTGGGTCAGCTATTAGTTGGAAAGCAACACTGCAATCCACTGTTGCTTTATCAACTACCGAGGCAGAGTACATGGCAGCAGCAGAGGCTGTTAAGGAGGCCATTTGGTTGAAAGGCTTGGTCAATGATTTGGGTTTACAGCAAGATGGGATCTCAGTATTTTGTGACAGTCAGAGTGCAATACATTTGACCAAAAATCAAATGTATCATGAGAGAACGAAGCACATTGATGTTAGGTACCATTTTCTCAGAGAAATTGTTACAGAGGGTGCTATACAGATTCTGAAGATTGCTACTACAGAGAATCCAGCAGATATGATGACTAAGCCAGTTGCAGTATACAAGTTCAAACTTTGTTTGGACTTGATTGGTGTTTGCATTTTGTTATTCCCATAAGGGATTTGGTGGTGGGGATTGGTTTTGTGGTCAGAGGTTTTTTGTGTTTTGGCAGAGTTCAAGCCAAGGTGGAGATTTGTTAAGAGGTGGCTTGAATTCAGATGGAACAGTGCATGTGTCGTAGGTTCGCTCGAGCGAAGGTTCACTTCGCTCGAGCGAAGTCAAACAGAGAGCTTCGCTCGACCCTAGCTCGACACCCAGCTCGAGCGAGTTCAGGCAGAGAGCTTCGCTCGACCCTCGCTCGACATGCAGCTCGAGCGATATCCAAGTCAGAGAGCTTCGCTCGACCCTCGCTCGACACCCAGCTCGAGCGAATTCAGGTAGAGAGCTTCGCTCGACTCTCGCTCGACTGTTGGCTTGAGCGAAGTGCAGAAAACCTACGTTCGCTCGACACTCGCTCGAGTGTTCGCTCGAGCCAATGTTCACAGAAGTGAATTTTACTGTTCCTATAAATACCAAACGGCGCCCCCCTTTTGTTTATGCTTCAGAAATCATTTTTTGTCTTTTTTTTTAGTGTTTTCTTGAGAGAGAAGCTTAGAGTGAGTTTGAGAGATAACTTCCTTGTGAAGTTTTGTTGTATTCATCTGTACTCCATCTCTGTTGATAGTGAAATCTTCGATACCGACCCCACCAGTGGACGTAGGCTCATTTTGAGTCGAACCACTTAATTCTTGGTGTTCTTTCTGTGTGATTGTCATCAATTTCTTTCGTTTAGTTCCGCTACTATACTTCGAGTTAGTCTTAGATCTACAGTTATTCCCAACAGAAAGGACTAGAGAGGAGGAGTTCAGTTCCAAAGCGTACGGGAGTGGGTGGGAAGAATCTTAAAAGAACACTTCGACAAATAACTGGGCTGCAGTGAATGAAGCAGCTGCAACGCTATGTTAAAAAGACAGCTACGAGATCACAGCGGAGGCTCGTGCTGGGTGACGGGAAAAAGACGTGGAAAATTCTATTTGCTTCCTATGCAAGATACTTCCTGCCTAAGGCTTCATTGCTATCATTATCATTATTATTATTTAGAAATCACCCACACCAAGATGACCAAGTAGAAATCACGACAAACATCTGCCTTCGAAATCAGTGGCTGCTTACGTTCTCAACCACTTGAAGAGAGTCTTAAGAAATGCAAGAGAGTTTGAAGAATGATATATTTTCATGTTTTTCTCAATGAGTTTGCTACATATATATAGATGAATTTCCTAACACTACCTAATACCTAACACTATTTGGTAGCCTACGATATTTGGTAGCCTACAATATTTGACACAAACATTGTGGCTCAGCTTATTTGATCAACTCATGCCAACACTCCCCCTCAAGTTGATGCATATAGGTCTCGCAACTTGTTGAGTGAGTTGTGAAAATCTTTGCTTGATACAACCTTTGTGGGTATGTCTGCTAATTGGTCTTCAGACTCAACAAAAGGGAATCAAATTATCTTGGCTTCGAGATTTTGTTTGATGAAATGTCGATCTACCTCTACGTGTTTCGTTCGATCATGCTGGACTGGGTTGTGAGAGATATCAATAGTAGCCTTATTGTCGCAAAACAGATTCATCTCGGAGTTAGGAGCAAAGCCAATTTCTGTTAGTAGTTTTCTAAGCCAGAGAAGCTCACAAAGACCCTTGGTCATTCCCTGGAACTCAGCTTCAGCAGTAGATAAGGCCACTACTTTTTGCTTCTTGCTTCTCCATGTAACAAGGTTCCCGCCAACAAACATGAAGTAACCCGAAGTGGACTTTCTATTTGAGGTATTCCCTGCCCAATCTGCATCTGTAAAGCCATCAACCCTTTGATGATTATTCTTTGAAAACATAAATCCTTTTCCAAGAGAGAACTTTAGATATTGAAGAATCCGGATCACTGCATCCATGTGATCTTTACTAGGACAATGTCTGAATTGACTCACTACACTTACATCATAAGCAATATTTGGGCTAGTATGTGAGAGATAAATGAGCTTACTAGCCAATCTCTGGTATCTTTCCTTATCCGTCGGTACCTGGTTTGGATATTCTCCAAGCTTGTAGTTTTGAACAATTGGAGTGTCTGCAGGCTTACACTCCAGCAATCCCACCTCTGACAGTAGGTTTAGTACATATTTTCTTTGGGAAATAAATATACCTTGTTTTGATCTAGCAACTTCAATTCCCAGAAAATATTTTAAGTCCTCCTAGATTCTTCATCTCAAATTTAGTTGCCAATTGGTTTTGGAGCTTCGATATTTCTTCTATGTCATCCCCTATAATAATCATGTCATCTACATAGGAGTGTAAGGAAGTGGTGAGAGGGGGGGGTGGAAAGGTCAGAATCAGATTGAAGAACCTATAAGCAAAGTCCAAGGGCTGTTAAGAGTATGCAGGGGGAAATTAAAGGAATGGGCCAGGGGTAAGGAAAGGAATCGTGAGAAGGAAATCAATAGGCTTTCTAAGGAAATAAAACAGCTGCAAGATAATGAGAGGCTAGACAACATAGAGGCTATTAGGGAGCTCCAAAAACAGGTGGGGATTTTATTGGAACAAGAGGATTTAAAATGGAGGCTAAGGGCAAAAAAAAACTAGTACAAACTTGGTGATAGAAATACCAAGTTTTTTCATGCATGTGCCTCTCAAAGAAGGAAGAAGAACAAGATAAAACAGGTTAGGATGCTAATGGGAGGCTTTGGGAGGAGCAGGAGGATATCATAGAGGCATTTTATTCTCACTATAAACAAGTTTACCAATCGACTTCACCATCAATCGAGGCTATTAATTCGTGTCTTTGTGCAATGGAGAAACGCATAACTACTGAGATGAATGATGATTTGCAGAGAGAGTACAGCAGAGATGAGGTGGTAATAGCTATGCAACAAATTGGACCCTTGAAATCACCAGGCCCCGATGGATTTGGTGCCTCTTTCTATCAAAACTACTGGGAGGTGGTGGGGGATGAGGTGACAGAGGCAGTATTAAGCTTTCTTAGGGGGAAGGGTAGCTCGAATTGTTTAAACCATACACATGTGGTTTTGATCCCTAAGATAAAGGAACCAAAAGATGTTGGGGATTTTAGACCAATTAGTCTTTGCAATGTTTTTTATAAAATCATTGCAAAGACTCTGGCCAATAGACTTAAGAAAGTGCTAAACAATGTGATTTCTTTGAACCAAAGTGCTTTTATACCGGGGAGGCTTATTACTGATAACATAATTGCAGCCTATGAAATTCTCCATTCCATGAAGAAGAAGAAGAAGAGAGGAAATAAGGGGAGTATGGCTTTAAAGCTTGACATTTCAAAAGCATACGATAGAGTAGAGTGGGGATTCCTAAGGGTAGTAATGGTTAAGTTGGGTTTTGGTGAAAAATGGGTGGGTCTCATAATGCAGTGTGTTCAAACAGTATCCTATGCCATTGTAGTGAACGGAAAACCTGGAAATTCTTTAAAACCATCTCGGGGTCTAAGGTAGGGAGACCCTTTATCTCCCTACCTTTTTCTCCTATGTGCAGAGGGATTGAGTACTCTCATAAACCAAGCTGAAAGGAGGGGAGTTTTGAATGGAGTTTCAGTGGCTAGAGGGGGGATTCGAGTTACACATATGCTTTTTGCATATGACTGCTTGGTGTTTGGGCAAGCTTCTTGGCATGAATGGGTGAAGATAAAAGTATTGTTGCATATTTATGAGGAAGCTTCAGGTCAATGTTTAAACAGGCAGAAAACAGCTTTGTTTTTTAGCTCTAACATTAAGGCAGACATTAGGGAGAGGATCAGAGTGGATGTGGGGGCAGGGATTCAGAATAATTGTGAAAAGTACTTGGGATTACCTGTGATGGTGGGGAAATCCCAATATATTACCTTTTGAGGTATAAATGACAGGGTGTGGAATAAAATTAGTAATTGGAAAAACCATTTCCTCTCACCCTCGGGCAAAGAAGTATTGTTGAAGGTAGTAGCACAAGCTGTCCCAACTTATCACACGAATGTTTTTAGACTCCCTGTGAAACTTTGCAAGGAAATATCTGCATTAATGGCTAAATTCTGGTGGAGTTCTCAGAAAAATGAAAATAGAATCCAATGGAAGAGTTGGGCAAAAATGGGAACTGCTAAAACAGAAGAGGGTATGGGTTTTAGAGAGCTTCAAAGTTTCAACACTGCACTTTTGGCAAAGCAATGTTGGAGGATCATGACCATGCCACAATCTGTTGCTGCGAGGGTGCTGAAAGATAAGTTTTTTAAACACTCTGACCTGCTGAAAGCTAAATTGGGGTGGGGTCTTCAAAAATATGGAGGATTTTGTGGGGTTCTATTGGTTTGTTAAAGGAGGGATTGGTTTGGAGGGTGGGAAATGGTGAACAGGTGAAGATATGGGAGGATAAGTGGATCCCAAAACCCATTCAATTTAGCATTCAATCCCCTCAAAGGAACCTGTGTGCGGAGGCAAAAGTGGAAGAACTCTTGCTTAATGGAGGGTGGAATCATAGGCTAGTTTATGATACTTTCTTAAAAGAGGAGGCTGACCTTATTTGTGGTTTACCAGTTAGTAGCTCTAATGCACCAGATAAAAGGATTTGGGCTTTTTCCAAGGATGGCTTATATAGTGTTAAAAGTGGTTACCATTTGGAGAGAACTAGGAAAGGCAGAGATAAAGGGTGTTCTTCAGAGGCAAAATGTGAAAAAATAGTATGGAAGAGTATTTGGCAGCTGAATACACCTGAAGTGGTAAAAGTGTTTATGTGGAAAGCTGTTGTGAATAGCCTACCTACCAAGTGGAATCTGTTTAGAAGGAAAGTAGTGGAAAATTCACTATGTCTAGTGTGTGGAAGAGAGAATGAAACAGTGGGACATGTGCTGTGGAGTTGCAATGCTACTGGTGATTTGTGGGCTGATAATAAGAGCCCAGTGCAAAATGGCATCAGATGGATGGTGATTTTATAGATGTTTGGTTGCTGATGATAAAGAAACTTCCACGACAAAAACTTGATCTAGTAGCAACTGTAATGAGGAACCTGTGGTGGAGGAGAAATGCCTTTGTCTTTGAAAAGAAATTCAAAGGACCAGGGGAGTTGTTTCGACAAGCTGAAGAGAGTCAAAAGTTTTTTGATGAGGTTAAAAGGGATTCGGATGGGGTTAGCAGAGGAAGGGAAATGCAGAAAATTGGTGACAAATGGATTAAACCAGATAGGGGGTTTGTGAAGGTGAATTGGGGTGCTAGTTTGAATATAAAAAAGAATAAAAGAGGGGTAGGGATTGTGGTGAGGGATGAAGAAGGTGAGGTTTTGTTATCACTTTGCTGTTCAGTTGCAGGTACATGTACACCAGTAGTTGCAGAGTTACAAGCCTTGTGGAGAGCGGTAAAGCTTTGTGAGGAGCTGAATTAGCAGAGGGTCATCTTTGAAGGTGATGTGTTAGGGATCATACAAGTTGTAAATAGGAATAGTTGTTGTTGGGAGTGGCATGGACAGATAGTTGACGATATAAAACTATTTTTACACAATAGAAGGAATTGGTCTATACAATACACACACAGAGGAAACAATAGAGTAGCTCACACTTTAGCTAAGCTGGATCTTGATGTATTGGATGAATTCGTTTGGATGGAAGGGGTCCATCAAGAATTAATTCCTTTGTTTTGCAAGACAAATTATGCAACGTTTCAGTTATGAGGTAATACAGAAATGAAAATTTTCTGTTTTCAAAAAGAAAAAAAAAAAAAAAAAACTTAAGTCACACAAAACTTTAAGAGAAATAATTTTTGTAAAAAGTCTCAAAACCCTTTTTCTCTTTTGGCACACTTGGATACCTTATCATGAGTATATGATTGTGTAAGAAATTTCATGCTCCAAAGGGCCTCTGAATTGATTAAATTTTTTTGAATTTCAAAATCGCATTCTTGAAAATTCGAAGATAATCTGACACTCATCTCATCCCAACTCATTTCATTTCATCTAATCATTATAATTTTCACAAACTTTCATACAAAATACAATAAATAATTTAATTTTTTTTCAAATTTCAAAACAAAAATTATATTAAAAAATAATATTCTAATAATATTTTATTCAACTTTCATTTTATCTCAACTGACTATTCAAGCCTCCTGGCCTAACTCTTCTTCAAAATGCGGCATGCCCTTCTATCTAAATTTTGAATTTCGAGATCTTCAAAGCTTCATCATCATCCAATACTCAAACTTATCTCAATAAATAGAGCATTGGTCTCTTATCAACCCTTACCCATTATCTATATAGATAATCTGATCTTTCTATTATACCCAAACTAAAAAAACAAACGTTATCTATTGTTTTGAAACAAATTTAACCAATACTAAAAATACTAACAAGTTCTTTATAAATCTGAAACAAGAAGAAGGCACTTTTTCCCAAAAATTCTATTCGCATTAAATTCACTATTGCGCCCACTCAAAAGGGCAAGTCCAGGACCAGTGAGAGTGGTCTTAAGGCCCAAAAGGTTACCATATTAAAGCGACAACATGCTCCCACAAGAAAATACAACTACCAAACTATCGAAAGCAATAAGTGAGTTAGACCCCTCCAAAAAACGAGATACAAATATAGAATATAATAAAGATATAGAGGTATGCCCATACTCTCTCTTTTAAATAATTGAGAAAAAAAGGATAAAGGAATACCTACTCTTTTACTCTTATTGCAATTCAGACAAAGTTGATTATTGTGTGCAGAGACTAGATATATATTGATAAAAAAAAATTACTGCATCTCTGATCGATGTTCTTGTCCCTATTCATTGTTGGAGAATAGAAAAGAACAAACAACATATCATGAGTGCCATGCCATCATCATCATCCAAGAATGTCGACTCCACCTGTGGTAATTGGTACATCCATGCACATGATCAGCTCGCTTGTGACATTTAACCCAGAATAAGGACTAGAATTATAGCCATTACTCATTATCTACATAATATTATATATCTGTATGAACCTACCTGAGTCACAATTAAACTTCAAATACACGCGGTATGTCCTAAATATTTTCCTTTCAAAATGATTTTCTAAGGATCCAAACGCCGCTTTCTGACTAGATCTGCAGAATACATATATATAAATATATATATATGCGCACGCGCTCGCACGCACTGACAAACACAATTTTATTCTTGCTTGGATGGAGGACGGGTAGAAAATGTTCAGCTGACACGCATATATCACGTACCCATCAAAAGGTAATACGTACCTTCTGAATCGATATAAATCCATATGGGTAGTGTTACTTGTCAAAGGTTTTTCTGTTGACCGTTTCTCACGGAGGCCGTTCATGAGAACGAGTCTCTAGCTTCCTTAAGTTTAGGAGCCTTTGAAGTGGTCCACTCTAATTTATTCAACACGTTCATAGAACGTAGAAACTGATCCCATGATAAACTGAGCACGTGGGACACGTAAAACTAAAGCTTGATGGAGGCTTCGGCTATAAATATTGTGTTTGGTCCCCAAATTCACTCACTCAATCCCTTTCAGTCTTGCACGATCTAAATAGAGTGGAGTAGAGTTTGGAACTGCCAAACATCAGTGAAAAACCGTAGCAAAACAGTGAGGAGCATGAATGGTTAGAGGTACTGTTTTAGTCATTAAACTAGTCGATTCTTGTTTGTAAAGTGTTTATTCCGCAATATAGAATCGCTTTAAGCTTTCATTTGGTATCAGAGCCCCGTTTTATCTCTGTCTTGGTGTTTAAAAAAATTGCTCTGTTCATCTCTGTTTTTGGCCGAAAGTTTTGAAAAATTTTAAGTTTTGATTTTTGGATGTTTTTTATTCAAAAGAAGTTTAGAAATCATGTGGAAATAGTTTTTCTAAATTTTCTGTGATTAAAAACGTGTTTTTTTTACTTGAAAATGGTTCCAAAATCGTGATCTGCGGAACTGTCTAGAGGTTGAAAACTATCAAAACGACATGTAGTTTTCAGCTTTATTGAAAACAATGTATCGTTTAGTGAGGAAGTCTTTCATTCAGTGTTGATAAACGACACGTTGTTTTCAGTTTGGTGAAAACGACATGTCGTTTAGTTCACAGCTATTTATTTAGTATGAAAATAAACGACATGTAGTTTTCAGTTTTGTTAAAAATAACATGTCGTTTAGTTGGGTTAGCATTCATTCAGTATAGCAAAACAAACGACACGTCGTTTTCTGTTTTGGCAAAAACGTCATGTCATTTAGTTGGGTCTCAATTATTCCGTAGAGAGAAAAACGACACGTCGTTTATAAGTTTAATAAAAATGACATGTCATTTATGTGGCCTGTTTTTCTTTTTAAACAATGAGGAAAACGACATGTCATTTTTCAGTTTTGGAAAAATGACATGTCGTTTATATGGGTCAGTTTTCAAAAATAAAAATAAAATAAAATAAAATAAAAAATAATTTTTTTTTCACTTTTACAGATGGTCTGGAAAGTGGGTTTTTGGGCCAAAGCCCTTTATGCTTATAATTGTTATACTGTATAGTTGTGCTTATAATTTTTATTTGATTTAATTATATGCAATTTGGATAATTGTTCTATAAATTTATTTATTATGCTCGTATTTAGTTTGCATGAATTTATTAATTTTATTCCATATTAATACAAGCAATTTTTGGATGAGTATATAGTTAAAGGCATGAAATTAAATGCTATGCATAATATTATAGTTTTGATTATGCAATATTTATGCTTATATTTTGAATATTTTGTGCATAATAATAACATGTTAGTATTAGTTAAAATTATGTAATTCATAATATTAAGCTAGTCTTATGCAATTTAATGTCTAATGATCCATATAATTTTAATTAATTAGAGAATAGCCACAGCATCTTTAATTAAGTAAAATTATTATAATTGATTAAGATCACATAAAGAATATTAGACATTAATTGTAATTAATTATACTTAATATGATAAATTTATCCCACAAGAATTTTTATTATATTTATATTATTAATTATGATAAAATATCAAGTTATTCATAAATTACCGACATGAATTATGAATTTAGTAAATGATTTGATAGCTTTATTATAAAGTTTAATCTAAAATAGAATATATCTCAAATTATAATCATAACATACTCTTAGAATTATGAATTAGGTAAATAAAGGTAAAATTCTATCATAAAGAATGATTGAATCTACTTGAATTAAAATTTAAGCCTACAGGCAATTTTATGTCATTAGATTCAATTTTTAAGCATGATTTACATTGGTAAACCTGATATTTTTTATTTAGGCCTCAGTTTTAACGTAAGCATGTAATCTATAATTTTATGCAGTTGCACAACCTGTAAATTTCTTTGATATTCGTTATGATATCCCTAAACTTTAGGGAGATAATTATAAGGTCTAGAATGAGAGAGTTCTTCTTCATTTAGGGTGGATGGACATAGACTATGCTATTAGGAAAGACGAATCACCAGCACTCACTGATACCAGCAATGCAGCAGACATCGTGCTTTTTGAGCGATGGGAGCGATGTATAATCGCCTCAGCATGATGTTCATTAAGACTAGAATTTCTGCTAGTATTCGTGGTTCTGTCGATCAGCATGAAAAGGTCCGAGATTTGCTAAAGGCCATTGATGAATAATTTGTCACTTCATACAAGGCACTAGCAAGCACCCTAATCATGAAGTTCTCATCCTTAAGGCTCACCTGTGTGAGAGGTGTGCGTGAGCACATCATGCAAATGAGGAATAATATGGCTCAATTGACGCACACCATGCAAATAAGGAACAATATGGCTCAATTGAAGAAACTCGAGGTTGAAATGTCAGATTCCTTCATAGTGCACTACATCCTAAACACCCTCCTGCATCAATATGGACCATTCAAAATCTCATATAACACACATAAGGATAAATGGTCAATTAATGAGCTCATGACCATGTGTGTTCAAAATGAATGGAGACTAATGATGGAACAGGGTGAAAGTTCAATGTTGGTAACTCGTGGAAATGGCAAATCTCAAGCCAGTCAGAAAGGAAATGCAAAATACCTCCCCAATGTGGTATTAAGAAAGCTTCCAGGTGTTTCTTCTATAAAAAGAAGGGATACATGAAGAATGAATGCGCCAAATTTCAGAAATGGCTTGCAGACAAAGGTAATCCAACCTCACTTGTTTGTTATGAATCTAATATGGTAAATGTCAATATTAACACATGGTGGATTGATTCTGGATCAACAATCCACATTTCAAATTCCTTGCAGTGTTTACAAAACCTAAGGAAGCCAGTGGGAAGTGAGCAAAGCATCTTATCAGGAAACAAGATGGGCTCGCATGTGGAAGCTATAGGAACTTGCTATTTAATTTTATCTAGTGGTTTTGTTTTAAAGTTAGAAAAGACATTTTCTGTTCCAAGTTTCTCTAGAAACTTGATTTCAGTTTCAAGACTTGTACCTTTTGAATATTCCTTTAATTTTTCAAATTCATCATTCAGTTTATTTTATAAATCTGATTGTGTTGGGAATGGAACTTTGTCTGATGGTCTTTACTGCATTAATTTACAAAATAATGTCACTTATGATTCAATGTATGTTCACATTGGCACTAAAAGGTGTGTTATTAATGATGATTCATCTAAATTATGGCACCGGAGATTAAGTCATATCTCCGTAGATAGAATTAAAAGATTAGTAAATGAATGGGTACTTAATACTCCAGATTTTATTGATTTTGAGATTTGTGTGGACTGCATAATGGGAAAGCAGACCAACAAGTCAAGGAAATGTGCCAAAAAGAGTTCAAACATATTAGAGATCATACATACTGATATATGTAGTCCAGACATAGACTCACATGGTCAGAAATATTTCATCTCTTTTATAGATGATTACTCACGATATATGTATCTCTACATGCTTCATAACAAGAACAAAGCATTAGATGTCTTTAAGATCTTCAACGCTAAAGTAGAGAAACAATACGGTAAGCAAATTAAGATCGTGAGATCAGATAGAGGTGGAGAATATTATGGTAGATACACAGAAGATGGACAAGCACATTGGCCATTTGCAAAGTTTCTTTAAGAGCATGGGATTGTTGCCGCCCAATACATCATGCTTGATTCACCGGACCAAAATGGTGTAGTAGAAAGAAGAAATCGAATATTATTGGACATGGTGCGAAATATGTTTAGCAGCTTCAATCTTCCTAAATCCTTATGGGCTAAAACACTTAAGACGACAGTGTATATATTAAATCGAGTTCCAACCAAGGCTGTTCCTAAAACACCATTTGAATTATGGAAATGTTGGAAACCGAGTTTGCAACATATGCGCGTTTGGGGATGCCCATCTGAGGTGAGAATTTATAATCCACAAGAGAAGAAACTAGACCCAATGACCATTAGTGGGTATTTCATTGGATATGATGAAATGTTTAAGGATTATAGATTTTATTGTCCATCTCACAGTACTAGAATTGTGGAATTAAGAAATGCAATGTTTCTTGAAAATGACTTGATTAGTGGGAGCAATCAAACCAGGACCATAGTTTCTGAGAATGATCATTCAGAATCTCAACATTCCACCTCAAGTGATAGATTAGTTATTATTTACAGCACCCCTCAAGTACAAACTGGTGTTGAACGACCAATCATTGAAGTTCCACAAGGTGCTGACGACATTCCAGTAGATCAGGTAGTTCAAGAGTTGCCAACAACTGTTGAACAACAAGTTGAACCATATACTTCTTAGGAAGATGATGGTACAACATTAACAAGATCTATTAGAGCAAAGAGATCAACATTTCCTAATGATTATGTTGTGTATCTACAAGAATCTGACTATAACAATGGAGCTGAAAATGATCCCCGAGTTCTTTTCACAAGCCATGAGTTGCAAAGAATCAGAATTATGGTACAATGTCATGAAGGAAGAGATGAATTCTATGAAGAGTAATAAAGTCTAGGATCTTGTTGAGCTGCCTAATGGTATAAAAGCCATTGGATGTAAATGGGTCTTTAAGACTAAGAAAGACTCATTGGGCAACATTGAGAGATACAAAGCAATACTTGTTGCTAAGGGATTCACTCAAAAAGAATGAATCGATTACAATGAGACTTTCTCTCCTGTATCTAAGAAAGATTCCTTGCGTGTTATTTTGGCATTAATAGCCCATTTTGTTGACTTAGAGTTGCAACAAATGGATGTAAAAATAGCATTTCTCAATGAAAAATCTAAATGAGGAGATTTACATGAAATAGCCTGAAAGATTCCCTCTAGTGATGGTGAGCAATTGGTCTGCAAGCTCAAGAAATCCATATACGGTTTAAAACAAGCATCCCGCCAATGGTATTTGAAATTTCATAATGTAATTTCTTCATTCGATTTTGTAGAAAACGTTATGGATCAATGTATATACCAGAAGGTCAGTGGGAGTAAAATCTTTTTTCTTGTTTTATATGTGGATGACATTTTGCTAGCAATCAATGATAAGGGTTTGCTGCATGAGGTGAAACAATTCCTCTCTAAAACTTTTGATATGAAGGATATGGGTGAGGCATCTTATGTCATTGGCATTGAGATCCATAGAGACAGATTTCGAGGTATCTTGGGTCTGTCTCAGGAAACCTATATTAGTAAAGTTTTAGAGAAATTCCAAATGAATGATTGTTCACTAAGTGTAGCTCCCATTGTGAAGGGTGATAGGTTCAATTTGAACTAATGCCCGAAGAATAACCTTGAAAGGGAACAAATGAAGAACATTTCATATGCTTCTGTTGTCAGAAGCCTAATGTATGCTCAGGTCTTTACAAGACCTGACATTGCATTTGCTGTGGGAATGTTGGGACGATATCAGAGTGATCCAGGTTTAGACCACTGGAGAACTGCAAAAAAAGTAATAAGGTACCTTCAAGGAACCAAAGAATACATGCTTGTGTATAGACGGACGGACAATCTGAAAGTAATTGGCTACTCAGATTCTGACTTTGCTGGCTGTATTGATTCACGCAAATCAACATCAAGATACATTTTTTTTTATAGCCGGTGGAGCTATATCATGGAGGAGTGCCAAACAAACATTGACTGCCACTTCCACTATAGAAGACAAGTTCATCTCTTGTTTTAAGGCTAATTTACATGGTGTATGGCTTAAGAGTTTCATTTTTGGACTTAGAATTATAGATTCTATCTCTAGGCCATTGAGAATGTATTACGACAATTCAGTTGCTGTTTTTATGGCTAAGAACAACAAAAGTGGGAGTCGAAGTAAATACATCGACATTAAATATTTGGCCATAAGGGAACGAGTTAAAGAAAAGAAAGTGGTCATTGAGCACATTAGCACTGAGCTAATGATCGCTGATCCTTTGACTAAGGGCATGCCACCATTGAAATTCAAAGATCATGTAGTGAATATGAAACTTGGTTCCATTATTTAATTTTTTATTGTATGAACAATGTTATTTTAACAAAATTCTTAAATATTTTGATATTTTTTTCTCATATTGATGTGCACCTTAATTTAATAATTTAATTTTGAGAAAATTCATCTAAGTTGGACAAAGAATAAACATAGGGTTTATTCATTAAGAAATTGTTGCCACATAAATTATAATGTTTAAGAAATAAATACATGGTAATACATGGAAGGTAATACTCGTCATTAGATGACCTATCGCCATGATTCATGTATTTATTACTTAAATGCAAATTATCAATGGGTTTAAGATGAAATATTAGATTAGAAGTGTGGACCAAATGGGAGAATGTTGACCATTTCTCACAGAGGTCGTTCGTGAGAATGAGTCTCTAGCTTCCTTAAGTTTAGGAGCCCTTAAAGTGGTCCACTCTGACTTATTCATCATTTCATAGAACGTAGAAACTGATCCCATGATAAACTGAGCACTTGGGACACGTAACACCGAGGCTTGATGGAAGCTTCGGCTATAAATACTGTGTTTGGTCACCAGACTCACTCACTCAATCTCTTTCAGTTACACCATCTAAATAGAGTGAAGTAGAGTTTGGAAGTGCCAAACATCAGTGAGAAACCACAACAAAACAGTGAGGAGCATCAATGGCTGGAGGTACTATTTTTGTCATTAAACTTGTCGATTCTTGTTTATAAAGTGTTTATTCCACATTATAGAATCGCTTTAAGCTTTCATTTTCCACCCACCTCCCCAGTCCCAACGTTAATGTCGACTACACTGCAAGGGCTCAGTACTCTTGGCTAGTGTCAAGGAGACAAAGGACCCCATTTGATGCTGCCATGCACACCATGGGTAGGCTCCTCTAGACGTAACCTACATGAGGGAACGTGCTGTAGGGGATGAGACTCATCGACCTAAAAATCCCTCGGGTAGTGTCCAGCTCTTGAGTGCTTGTCCATGTAGTGGGTGTAATGTATGAGGAACCCTCGATCCTCTGATAGGAGGGACATCAACGGACTACCAAGGATACTAACGGGAAGAAGGAAATTGGAAAATCACGTCGCATTAATGGCACTAATACCCAAGCTACGCGCCACATTATTGACGACGTCTCTGCCATGAGAGCTCAGCACTGACTAAAACCAGTCGATTAGGGAGAGAAAATCGATATTATCGGTCTTGATGTGGCCTGGTTGGATTCTTCAGCCTGCTGTCGCTGTCTCTATGATGGAGGAGGGATGTCGCGTCCATTGTTGAGTGATAGTAGAAGGTTTAGGGTTTAGGTTTTAGGGTTGCAAAAGAAGAAGAAGACGCGAGGAAGAAGAAGAAAGGGGGGTTTATTAAACCTAATTCAAAACGGCGTTGTAAGCCAAAGGGCGCCATTTTATATGTTTTTTTTCTTAACTTCCACTTGGCAAAACGACATCGTTTCACTCAATGCCATTTTATATACATATATTAAAAAAAAATAGAAATGATTGGGCGGTTCAGTGGTTTCCCAGGGGTTCACCGGCGCTAAACTGCCGTTATTGGTTTTCCCTCAAATCCTCTTGCTCGCTGATCGGTTCTGGCTAGTTTCGTGCTCATGCGACCGGTTCTGGCAGTTCCTGTACACCCCTAGGGAGAAGTATGAGACGCTTCGAATTGCGGCCCCTAGTCGATCAATTTGATTTGAGCGGGAAAGGTCTTGAGAGATGGCAATGGCACTGCGAAGCTGGCCCAACTGTGCGTCAAGAACAACGCCAGAATTCTCACCAGTCGGGGCTGCATCGAGGAGAGAAAGTCCTTGGAGGAGGGGTTTCTGGTCGAGGAGGAACGCTCTTGGAGACTCAGCAGAGTCAAGTGAGTCTTGCACGTCTTTATGTATGCTTTCCCTCTTTTAGATTTGGTTTTTGTTGCTTTTACTTGTGAAGAAATAAAAGCAGGTTGGCTTTTGATTATTCCTTTTACTGATTTGGATGAGACATTGTTCCTCATAAGCAATGTATATTGTCGAGTCTTTGTGATTGTTTAAGTTTTTGTCTTTTGATCGTGGGTTTGTTAATTAATTTTTCTGTTTTGATCCTGGGTTTGTTTATTGATTTTGGAAGGATAGTTTCGATGTCCTTTCTCTGTAATGCAGTTGCATAACTCAACCTCTCTCTCTCTCTCTCTGTCTCTGTAATGCAGTTCGTTGGTATGATGGATTTCAGGGGTTTTGATAAGTAATGTGTTTGATGTTAAAAATTTAATTACAAATGCAATTTGATAAGAAAGTTGAGTTATAGTGCAAAACACGGTTTTTGTCTGAAAGTATATTTTCATCATATTCTAATTTGGTTCACGGAATCTGTCTAAATAGAAATTTAGTGTAGAAACATACCACTATCGGGTCTAATTCTTATTGTGCTCAGCTTGAGTAAGGATTTTCATTTATACTATTTTATTTCTCGTATAATTAAATATTTTTTCAGCCCCACTTTGGTGCTGCAATCAAATATACAAGGTTTGTAGATACATCTCATGCCATCATTTATTTAAGATGTAATGCTCCTATTATATATATACGTTTTCCCAAGCGTTACCCAAAGTGGATAGATAGGCTGTTGTCCAACTCGATAGAAATCTGTGATGTAATCATCACAAGAGTAGCATTGTCTCAAGTCTGTGTTGAATTAACCATAATGCAATAGTATTTTCCACAGGATTCCAGTACTAATTGTGTATTTTCATCATATTCTAATTTGGTTCCACGGAATCTATCTAAATAGAAATTCGGCATCTTTATTTTCACAACTCCTCTCAACTCATTCAATCTAATCTAATCATTACAACTTTTTCAAATTCTCACACAAAATAAAATAAACAATTCAGCTTTTTTAAATTCCAAAACAAAAATAATATTAAAAGAATATATTTTAACAATACTTTATTTAACTTTTAACTTTAATCTTATCACATCTCATTTGTGAAAACAAACGAGGCCTAATTCTTATTGTGCTCAGCTAAATCAAGATTTTCATTTATACTATTTTATTTATCGTATAATGAAATCTTATTGTGTGACCACTTTGGTGTTGCAATCAAATATACAAAGTTTGTGGTTACATCTCATGCCATCATTCATTTAAGATGTAATGCTCCTATTATATATGATTTACCAAACGTTACCCAAAGTGGATAGATAGGATGTTGTCCAACTCGATAGAATTATGTGATGTAATCATCACAAGAGTACCATTGTCTCAAGTCTGTGTTGAATTAACCATAATGCAATAGTATTTTCCACAGGAATACAGTACTAATTGCTAAAGCAATAATTGGGAATACTTCTCTAGGATATCATATATGCCCTCCAATATAATGGCCTTGGAAAATCGGAGGAGCTGGTTATGTGGTTATTTTAGTGCCCAATTGGTATCTCTCCCAGCTGTTTTTATCATTTTCCATAAATGAAGTTTTCTATATATGCAAGTGATCAAGGGGTGAGGGAGTGGTTGTTTGTCTGTTGTCTGCATATCCAACTTGGTGAAGGGATGCATGAAAAGCCCAAAAAGAGAAACAAGCAAGCAGCTATTGGAATGACTAATATTACTTTATTGCTTTTGCACTCTTTTATGATCGCCTCTTCTTCGTGATCATGAGTTGACAACACATACATCAGAATCAAGTTGAATCCATTGTTGGTTTTTCTAGTTTGTGCAGGCACTTGATAGATACATGTACTCTAATTAATTATCGCACCTACAATAATGTGATTTGGCTCTGTAGCCGCAGATGACATTTTTGTAATGCGATTAACTATTTGTCTTAGTCGCGTTTACCTCTTAATGTTTTAATCACTATTCGTTTAGATGACAGTTCAACCATTGATCCAAATAATAAATACCAGAAACATGGGTCACACATGGAGAAGATAGTAAAATAAATACACTTAGACAGAGAAGGACAAAAACGTAAAAAAGCACTAAACTAAGAAACAAAGCGACACAACTATATGACACGGGGACATAATAGTAAGGAAAATACTAACGTTTGGATTGAGAGATAAGACAAACTGAGATAGTTTGTGAATAGTAATGAGATTTGTGAGTTGAAATATTTTTAAAAATTTTGTGTGTTTGAATTGGAAGTGAGATGAAATGATTTTAAGTTGTTCCTGAAGATGAGATAGATGTGAGTCCTATAAATGATTGTATAGTATTGTAAAGATTTTATTTATTTATAAATATATTTATAAATAAATAATAATAACTTATAAATTATATATCCAAATTTTTTTATAATATATTTTATAATAATATTATAAGATGATAACATATATCAAATCAAATTATATAAAAAAAAATGATATTTTTCTCTGTTTTCAACATTGTAAGTTGTTGTTATGCTTAAAAGTGGTAGTTAAGATTATTAAATAATTTCCCTTTTCTCTGTTTTCTAATGGTATTTTTATTATTATATGGGACAGGTAGATGGCAATCAATAGGGGCATAAAGCCAAATGCAATCACTTTTGTCGTTAGTAAGAACATGTGAAGACATCTCAAAATTAAAAAGTAATTATTGCTTGGATTGAAAGACTATTTTACCGTACTAGATGAGTTGGGATGATTTAAACCAAAAAAAACACTATTTGGATAGGTTAATCTCCCTGACTCTCCAATTCCTCCGTCTTGTTACCCTCCCTAATTTCCTGAACTACACAGTACACACTACAAAATCACAGATAGCAGCCTGTCGTCTGAGAAAGAAGGAACTCCAAAATTCCACACCTATTGACTCGCGAGAGAAAACAGAGAAGATTGTTCGGTTAACTACATAAATTAGTTATTTATAAGTCAATATTATTTTTATTTTAAAATTTATAAAAGTAATTTTTAATACTATTTGAATATAATTTTTTATATTATTTTTGCGTTTATTTTGCCCATTTTAACCTAGCCACTTCATATCCTGATAATTTTTCGAACGATATAAAATGCTCAATAAAATTTGTAGGACATATTTTGTATATTTATCTAGTTTTTACTTAAAACTCTAAATTTGAATAAGTTCGTGATCACATCTCATTTTAAGTTTGAATTTAAAAGGTCCTCAAGTCATTGTTAGCTATTGACAATGCAAAATAAGCAATCAAAATAAGTTTATGTAATGTCTAGTTAATAATTAGATAAAAAAGTTAAAAATTTGAAATTTAAAAGTGTTTGTCTTAGAGTAATGTTTGAAAAGGAAATTAAAAGTAGAGATAATTTCACTTTACAAAGAAACTGTAACAACCGGGCTTAAAGCCCAGCCCGTTGGAGAAGCCCAGCCCGCGAGTGGATAAGGAAGGACTGAACGGCGCCGTTTGGTGAAGGGATTTAATTCCCTTTTACGGAAACACTGTTTCTCTTCTCCGCGTTGCCTCCCCCAGTTCTCTACAATTCCGGATCTCACTCACCCGTGCGCACCAACCCACGACTCCAGCAGTTGTGTTTCATCTCCTTTCACACTCAAGGTTCGGCCATTACTCAATTTTTTTCAGATTACTCAATCGGGTTCTCAGTGTTTTTCTTCTTCTTCATCTCTTCACTGTGTGCTCAACTCAAGGTTTTGAAACTTTAAATTGTTCTTCCATTGCAGATTTTTTTTCGGCTTCTTGAACAGAGTGGTAACTCCTCTCTTTTGTTTATTTTATTTTACTTCTTCTCCTTCCTTCTTCTTCCGGTTTTACTCTTACGGGCTTCACTACCATTTTCGGTTTTACTCTGTTTTGACGCGCACACACACGCTGCCTGTTTAGCCGTGCATCATTTAGTCAATTTTTTTCCCCTTTACGTAGACCATTAATTTATTCCAGTAGAAAATTTTTTGACTTTTATTTCGGATTGATGTTTTTAATTGTTAGAGCAGTGGAGGGTGTTAGAATTAAGGATGTTGATGGGTATAATCTTGGATGTTTATTGAGTCGGTGTTTGAAATATTATTTCAGACTCTTCAGTGTGAACAATGGATGTTTTGGAACTGATTGTATTGAAGTTTCGTGCAAGTTTTGAATTGATGAATGATTAGAGTAAGGATGCGTGCACTGAAATTGTCTTATTCAAAGGTTGGAAATAGTTTGGGTTGGATTATGTTTTAACTAATGGAGTTACTGTTGTTGATTTTGGAAATAATTATATTTGGTTTGGTGTTATAGAAGGTGGTTGTTTCGGGTTTTAAATGCGAATGGATGAAGAGAATTGTTCGGGTTTAATTGTTAGGATAGTTATTGAGTTGTGAAGGGATTGTTTTGATTTATTACTTAATAAATAGCAGCCTACTAGATTGGTTATTAAATGTTGGATATATATTCTTTTGTTTAGGTGGTGTTACTTTTAGAGTTCCGACTCAAGGTGTTGATAATTCTAAGAAGTCAGGTAAGCGGGGTTCATATACTAGTTTTGCATAAAAGAAATAAAGTGAGGTTGACTTTAAAACTAAACGTGTTTGTTTTTTAAAAGAAATGATCTGAAAATAACCTCAGATGTTTATTCTGCATACGCATAAATTCAATATAAGAGAAAGTGTTTTCTGTCATGACTGGTGTAGACATGAGCTAGTTTTGTGCATGTTGTTTCTGAACTATGTAAAAGAGCGAATAAGAAATTCTAAAAGTTTTGTTATGAACAAATGAGAATATTTTGTTTATATTTATCTCGAACACGTGAAATGATCTGAAACTTTTCAGTGTTTTGTTTAGACATGATGTATCGTCTGAAAATCTTGGCATGAAGTTCTGATTCTATATATGTTTGTAACCGGATTTTCGATGAAATTCGTTCTGTTTCTGTTAAGGCCCAGCCACGGGTATAATGGTGGTTTATAACCCTACCACGGGGTGAAACATGGTATACGGCCCAGCCACGGGTATAATGGTGGTTTATAACCCTACCACGGGGGTGAAACATGGAATATGACCCAGCCACGGGTATAATGGTGGTTTATAACCCTACCACGGGGGTTAAACATGGTATTGTCCCGATGTGTTTATTAAACGATGATATGATTATAAGGTGTCAGTTTAGAAATGTCAACGGATTCTCTTTTGGAATAAGTTTATTTTTCTGAAAACTTCGCTCTAATGTTTTTGTACAAGTTTTGTTTCTGCATTCTGAAAGTAAATGTTTTGTTCGGCTTATCAAATGTTATAAATGCTCATGTTTACATGCTAGTATATGCTCTCTGCTTGCTGAGTTGTTGATAACTCACCCCGTTAATCTTCATAATATTTCAGATGATATCGATGGCTCAGCTAAAGATCAGTATTAGAGTCTAAGGAGAAGATTAACATTGATTTGTTGTTGGGTATCCCATGATATTAGTGTTGGTGTTGGAGGTTAATTATCTTTCTTAAGTTTGCTTCAATGGATTTAGACGGTTTATGGAGACTATGTTAATATTTTATTATTTCTAGTTGTTATTTGAGACATGAAGAAGAGTTGATTTTTTTTGGGGTTGTTGGATTGAATATTGGACAAATGAGTTTATTTGATTTATTTAATTGAAGTATTTACGTTTGATTTGAGGTTTGGGAAAATGGATATATTCTTGAATTTGGAAGTACTCTAGCCTTGTTAGAGTTGATTATCAGGTGTTATGAGTTAACTCTCCGGACCCTCGGGGTCGGGGCGTTACAGAAACCTCAAGTCTTTTATCTAAAATTTAGAGCACTGATTTGTGTGGACTTATATGTATAATAATTAAATGTCGCATACGCATGAGATATGTTAATGAGATCACTTTTTACGTATAAGTATTCACACTGTTGGCTTGTTATAATTTAGTTTGACATATCAATAGTGTGGATGATGCATCTATCACAACAATTTACAAATACAATTTTTCTTAAAATTTTTGAATTATGTGCTCACATCCCACTTGAAATTGACTTATATAAAAATGTTTGAGATTCCTCAATCACACCCTCATGATTGGCCTTCTCTTAACTCGAGATGAAAGTGAAGGAAGAATTGGAAAACACTATTATGTCCTCACAATTGTACCGTCTTAATTGACCACTGGTTAAAAATATTTTTTTATTTATTTAGTAATTAAGAAAGTAATTTTAAGCGTATTGACGTATAATTTTATATTTTAAAAATATTAAAAAAATGTAAAAATAAAAAAAAAATAAAAAAACCTGAGTGGTACGTGTAAACGCTGGGCAGCATATTAGCGTTGCCCTTAAAAGGCTGAAAACAGAGTCAGTCATGAGTGATGATACCCACACTTCCGACTACTACCACTTTACTATTATGCGCACACGTGGCTTTATTTATTTTTTTCTCCTCCTTTGCCTATTGTATTTCTGCTGCCCGAAATTCAAAAATCGTCATAAACTTGTATTTCTAACAGAGAGGGCACGTACTCTCTCTCTCTCTCTCTCTCCCCCTAAACTGGTCAGAGTTCTCATTGGCTGTTGAAATTGGAGCGGCTTCATCACCCTGAGTTTCTTTAACTTCATGATCTAAGCTTTTCTTTCTAAATGTCTGCAATCTTCAGAAATCTGGCATGTTGAACCAACAGATCCAAACAGGTTTGTCGCAATGCTAACGAACAACTGAATGGCAACATAAGGAAGGAAAAAGGAACCAAACTCCCATGAATGGTTTTTGCAATTTTCACCAACACCATCAGAATCAAATATATTTGAGCGTAAAAAGTGTTATTCAGATCACACTAAAACATATTACAGGATTTTTGAATTTTATTGTGTAGACATGCGGCTGTCATTGTGTTATTTTCATCAATGCATCAGAATTTTCAGGTCTATGCTCCACATAGGGTGGGGAGGATAACAGTTGAACTGCAAGGCAGGATTAATGATGGTCGGACACTCACTTAGGGGCAGGATATCTAAGCAGAATATTTGGTCTTATTGTTTCAGCAAATATTTCTTAATTTGACAGTTCATATAAAAAAAAACGATTTGCTTA
This sequence comes from Juglans regia, assembly GCF_001411555.2. Classification (NCBI taxonomy): domain Eukaryota; kingdom Viridiplantae; phylum Streptophyta; class Magnoliopsida; order Fagales; family Juglandaceae; genus Juglans; species Juglans regia. The sequence continues at coordinate 34,377,658 of NC_049910.1, forward strand.
TTAAATGGATTCAATGCTTATAATCAATTTGAACGGCATGCACATCATAAGTTGTCTGAAAATACTAAATAATTCTAACAGCATGCAATATTCCACCATTTGTCAACCTCAAGTAAATAATTTTTTCATTCCAGCTTCACCAGCTACAACAAATGGTGGAATAATAATTTTCCCGTAGCCTTCTATCAATAACTGGATTAAATCCACATTCAATGGTTCACAATTGCATCGCTAATATGTAAACTTTTACAATACACAGAGTTTCCAGCTACATACACGTTTACAACATACTAAGGTCACTATGGTGACTACATTCACATGGATCTAGTGTAGACATTCTTGGAGCTTTTGTCCAATTACATCAACCATATATCAAGCTGCCTTGATTAGTCTGTTGTCTGTTGTCTGCATACCCAACTTGGTGAATGCATGCAGGAAAAGCCCAAAAAGAGCACCAAGCAAGCAGCCATTGGAATGACTATGTTCTGTAGTTTGTTAGGAGTCATTATTACATTGTATACTATTCATTTTATAGACCTGTATTATATTCCACATGATAATGACATTTTGTCTTTTCAATATTCTTGGTAGGCATGCATAATTTTGTTGTTGCTTTGGGTTATGTTGATTGCCTTGGGAAAGGATTAATTTTTTGCTTTCATTTTACTGCTTTGCCCATGAGTCTGTTCTTTTTAACTTGATGGAATGTCTGTCGCAACAGGGCAGCTGCCACGGCACTGGCCAAAAGGCATGCAGATGGTTCACTACCAGTTGAAGACTTTAACATAGAGGTTGAAGATCAAAGTGGACAGATTGTACAGTTGGGATCTGAAACTGATCAGCGGTATGGTAAATAGTTAAGTTTTGCACATAATATTTTGAAAGTGCTGTTAGATGTGAGCATGGAATTCTTTTTTTGAGGGATTTAAGGATCTATGATCCCTTTCTCAATGCTGAAGATTTGAACGAACTTTCATGTTACAGGGCTGTAATGATGGGACTGATGCTTCATGCAAATGGAAAGCAACTAATTAGGAGTGAGAACTACAAAGATGCATTAGAAGTGCTCACCATGGGAGAGGTCAGTGGCAGTCCAGTTTTTGCAAGTGGTTAATACATTTAAATTAGTTACGTAATTGATTTTTTGATATTGTATGGTTTTCTTGGAATAATTAATTCAACCCCATATGTTTTCATGATTGTAATTTTGGGATTTTGAAATTAGGCCATAAAAAAAAAAGAAAAGAAAAGGAAAAAAGTTCTTAGAAGAAATATGAGTAAGACTCAAAAGTTTGAACCAATGCTATACTTATAAATAAATAAAAAAAGGTTTGAACCAATGCTATTGTCCTGATCAATTGTTTTTTATTCAGTAATCATAGATTTTCTCTCATACGATTCTAATCGATAACCCTGCATTCTCTTTGGTTACGAACCCCCTCTCTATCAATTGCTCTGTCTTTTTTTATTGTTTGTTTTAATCTTGCATTCATGAATAGATTTTTATCTTATATTAGCCACTTTTTTTCTTGACATGAGAAGTTGTTTGCTGTAATGTACAGTAAAATATTTTCCTGTGATTAATCCCAATTGGGTTCACCGCTTTCTTCCAGGAGGCTTTCTCTCTTTGCAATCCGAAGGTCATTGAGGGGAGTGAGCATTCTTTCACCTGCGTATATAAGGCCTCCTGCAATAGTATTAAATTATTGACGACCATTCACTTTGAGAGGCATGTCATGTTTCAAGGTCATCTGTTTTCATTTGATTGAAATAGCTGAAATTTGCTTTGAGTTGCTTCCAATTAAGGGACACCATTTGGCTGAGCTGCTTGCGGAACATGCCTTTCAAAATTGCTAGTAACCATTAGAGATTTTGCTTCTAGAATTTGATTGAACATGACCTAGGTTACCAATGCTTCTGGGAGTTGGAAAAAATAAATAAATAAAGCTACCTAAGTAATTCATGACATGGTGAATTTTAGATTTGGTAAAGGTAACTTTGGCGATTTCATCCTTGTTGACATTCAAACATTTAGTTTCTTTTTACTTATAAAAAAAAAACATTTAGTTTCTTTTTACTTATAAAAAAAAACATTTAGTTTCTTTTTGGTTATAGACTATCCTCAGCTTTTTAGTGATATCTTGTTTGCTTTCAGTTGATTGACAATGTCCCAATACTGCAAATGGACATGGTCTGGTGTTATTTCATGCTCCGAGATATCAGATGGCTCTCGGTGCAGGAGCACGCCTGGAAAAGGCTAGGGAAGGAATTGAACGTGCTCATGGGAAAGACTACTCCCGTGTCAGACTGCTCCAAGCAGGTCGCCATCCAGAGCTTGCAATGTGTGTTTTCAAATGTATACTTTTAGTCTCTATGTTCTTCACCAGTGGTAACCCCTAGGGGTTGGCTCAAGTGGTAAAGGCCTTGATCTTGGTGGTATGCTCCCTCCAAAGTCTAAGGTTTGAATCTTCTTGGGTGCAAACAATCTTCAGGAGCCATCGGACTAGGTGCACTTTGCGGAAAATTCATTGCCGAGGGCCTATGCACCCCCGGGATTAGTTGGGACGCTGTTCTCGGACACCCGGTGCCATTCAAAACAGAAAAAAAACTAGTGGCAGGAAAATTCTTGGATATTCTGTGTGAAGCTAATTTATTTTGAATTTCTGTATATAGACATTTGAGACTGGAGCTGCTGGAAGGGGTGGTGGCATATCACAATGGTGAGTTTGATAGATCAAGGAAGGCATTGACCTCAGCGCATGCAAAATACTTCCAGGTTAGTTGATACCTAACATAACTTAGAACAAAAGGAAGAGAGTTTTGGGTAATGTACCATCCCCTTCCTCTAAAAATTAATCTCTTCACCTTGTTTTCTAACAATCTGAGTAATGTACTATCTCTACGTGTTTCTTCCTTCTCAGTACTAATCTCCTGCTGTTGATTTCAGCTGCAGGTACCAGATGAAGCCTTATCACTTGTTATGAGCATGGGATTTAAAGAACGTGATGCAAAGAGGGCACTGCGAATGAGCAATCAAGATGTTGGGAGTGCTGTTGATTTTCTTGTTGAGGAGAAGGCAAAAAGAGCACAGAAAAGAGAGGAGGATATTAGGTGAAGAACCGAAATAATGTGGGTGTGACTTGATCAATGTAATTCTGATGTATTCGGTTTTTACCTGTTAATAGTGCTCATTAGTACAAAAATTTTTGTAGGGAGCAAAAAAGGTATGGAATGACACCCTCAAAGAAAGCTGTGGATCTTAATAAACTGAATGAATTGGTCTCTGTTGGGTAAGTATGCCAACCAATACAATTTTTAGGGTTTAGGATCTGATCTACTTTCTTTTTCACACTATCAATGTATCTGATCTACTTTCTTCAAATATTGTTACATTTTAATAATTTGTTGCTGTTTTTTTTTTTTTTTTGAGTGAACTTTAATATTAAGCATGTGCATGGTACTAATAAATTTATTCTCACATCCGTTATCACTAGTCATGCAAAGAATTGCTTGATTTGGCAGGTTTTAGAAGGAGCTTGCTGCTGAAGCACTTCGAAGAAATGAGAATGACTTTGAGAAGGCATGGGATAATTTGACAGATCCAGAAGCAAATTCGGCCATACAGGTCACCTTGCCTTTCCCCTGCAATAAGTTTGGTTGTTCATTTTAACTCACCCTACCAGTATTTTCTTTCTTTGTCTACAGGTTGATATTGAATCAAGGAAAAGAAAAAGAACACGACAAGCATCAGAAACTGCAATTGAGCAGCTTGTACGTATGGGCTTTGAAAGATCAAGAGGTAACTTATTGCATCGCAACATATACTCACTTAAAGTAGTTATTTTTAGGTTTATTTCCCTAACTGCTCTAGTTTATTTTTAGGTTTCTTTGGAAACTAAAGTCGCTGAACTACATGATAGTAGCATACAATTATTGGTTTCAATCCCCGAAATTAGTATTCATGAGGAAACCAAATGACTAGAAAACTCATTGAAAGTTCCACCAAATTGTTTTCCTTTAGCATTTTGATGAGGACTAGGGTGGTAAGATGTCTGGGAGAAACATGAGTAGAATTCAATAACTTCACCTGATTTTCTTTAGGGTAAGTAGCAAGGTTCTGATGTCATCACTTGTGTGCAGTGGTTGCCGCTCTTCAGACTATGGCATTGAAGTTACAAATGAAGGCGAAGCCATAAATGAGTACTTGGCTATGCCATAGCGTGGAGGCATCTCGACAATGAGAAGACAAGTACTCTAGGCAATACTTGCGTACTAGTATATATGTAAATAATATGATTGGTACATGTCGAATCTGCTTCACTTATAAAGAGGTGTCTAGAATTTAGTCATGGGCAGTTCATAATAGAGTTCCACCAACATTACACCTGTAATTGTGACATGAAATATGGCCTGCTTTTCAGTCACAATGCTTCAGATTTTATGCGTATGCCATATTTATCCATTGCTTGAAAAACTAACACACATTCTCAGGGGGAGCTTAAGTATTACTACAGGTTTTAGAGTTCTACTTAGTATTTGTCATCATAAAAAACAGGGAGATTGTTGAACCCAAGGTTTTAAGCTTCATATAATTTTATATCTACATATGGATTTTGATAATAACAAATGAATTTAAGCATAAATGAGAGATGTTTTGATGGAAACAATGTCCATGACTTTCTTTCATTAACCTAGAATGTACTTAGGTATTCTTTTGTATACTTCCTATGTATATGGACTATGTCTAGTACATTCGTATGAATAAAATCTACTTATTATTACTTGTAAAAAAAAATAGTTGATAATCAATCGCCCACGACATGTTGTGTTTCATTCCGACAAGGTCATATTTTCCGGGCGTTGCAGGGCTAGAATCCTAGAAACAACAAAACTTGTCATAAATAGTTGGTATATCTCTTTTAAAATTCTGACCTAACGAGGGAAGAATCATGAATTTTCAAGATCAAGCCACTACAACTTAGAAAGCTTGAACTAGCCCAAAATTGACATTTTTATTTATTTTAGAACATTGCCAGGTGAGCTTGCAGAGTCGCGGTCCACAGATCCATTTCACCAACATGTTGGAAATGGACAGTACTTTAAATTGGATTTCAAATTATCGAGAATCCTTAAGAGGGGGGAATCTTCTTGGAAGACTATCAACAAGGATGGTGAAATTGACCAAGAAAGTTGGGGGCGATTGATTATGTATCTATCTTCTTTTTCAGGGAAAAAAAAAACAACAAAATATCCAAATACAATGAAGGATCATCTCTATGTTGCATTGACATGCCATAGAAAGCATGAATCATTCTTTTTACACGTATTGACAACCCCTCTGCGTGTCAGTACATGTCACTCTTTTGGATCATGAATTGATAGATCGTCATTGTCTGTGACCATAAGGATCGGCTTTTCTTTGGATTCTTCCTCCACTTTTGTTTCCTTGAAATCTTTAGGAAGCACATTACAGTTAATGGTGTGCCACACTGGTCTCTCTTCTTGAAACAATCTGCTAGGTCAAAGGTGGTCAGACCAAGTGTCCAGTGCATTAACATAAAAGATATATAGACACAGCATAACATGCATGTTTTGGCACTGCATAATGGCAGGCTACCATCACACACACACACACACACACACACAAGACTTACAGGTGCTTGCAAAGCGTTGGACATTGAACTGTGAGTGCATACTTGCAAGTGGATAGCTCTGTAAGAGAACTAATCATTGCTCTAGACTCCGAGCATACAAACCTCACCTGTGAATGGAAACAAAAATTTGCCATGAGATACATGGGAGCAGAAAAATCAATAATCTTGAATTACTTCATACCTCAGTCTCTCGTGGCTGATTAGTAAGGTCACACATGGTTCCATTTGTATACTGATGAGCGTGATACGTACACGAACCATTCAATATGATAACACTTCTGCTATGTACAGTCGCCGGCTACAGTCGCCGCGCAGTCAGCTGTCAGCTTGTATTAAAAACAAAAAACAAAACAAAAACAGAACAAAACAGAGTACATTTTCGATTCTCCGAGCTCGTCTTCGGCAACTCATTTTGGAACTGGTGTGGTCTTCGGCAACTCGAGCTCGTCTGTTTTTAAGTGGATCTGTGCTCTCTGACCTTCAAGTGGTTGAGTTCGTAAGCAGCCACTGATTTCGAAGGCAGATATTTGTCGTGATTTCTACTTGGTCATCTTCGACTGGGTGATTTCTAAATTATAATAATGATAATGATAGCAATGAAGCCTTAGGCAGGAAGTTCCTTGCCTAGGAAGCAAATAGAATTTTTCACGTCTTTTTCCCGTCACCCAGCACGAGCCTCCGCTGTGATCTCGTAGCTGTCTGTGTTTAACTTAGCGTTGCAGTCGCTTCATTCTCTGCAACCCAGTTATTTGTCGAAGTGTTCTTTTTAGATTCGAATAATGCTATTTTATAAAAAAAAAAAAAAAAATTACAATCTAATGTAATACATGAAGTCAAGTCAATTTTTGTGTTTACTTTAGTGAAACCTAAAACATTTCTCTTTAAAAAAATTAATGAAAATTTTCATTACTTTAAAAAAAAAATAAATTAAAAGTTAAAACAAAGTATATCCTCATTAGCTTACAGCAAAAAAATGCAGAGCCGACGACACAAACGACCTGTAAAGCAAAGTCATTGGTTTATAGTTTCCAACACGATCGAAAACCCAAGTACTCTTTCCTACTCCCCAAGCAAATCTTCTTGTCCCTTTGTTTCCTCGACCCATTTAAAGTCCATCGGACATGGCCGGGCTGGTGTGATAGAGGTGATTAAACTGACTGCAGCCCCGAGTCGATTAACTAATAATTGAGTATTAATGAGAATTTGAACAATTAATCATAACTGGACATGACCTCCTTAATTGGAGCAGAAGGTTGGATTAATTATCTACAAAATAAATCATAAGTGACAACATGACAATTAATTATCTACTAAAAAAAAGATTGAACTTTAAAAAGAAATTATTATTGATAACGAAAATTAAAACATTAAAAATGGGATTAGCTAGGCACCATTAGTTGGGTTTAGATGAATAGATTATTCTAACGGAGTTTGTATGAACTGTGATTTTGAGCAACGAAGGTAGATTGTCTTGAATGGAGAGTTGATACCATTTACCTTGATCGGAGTACTTGATATGAACTAGTGTCAACCAATGATGTACGTGTAAAAGGGCCGGGGTTATATGGATCCCTGCCATTTTTGTATATTTTATAACGACACACATAAACTAAATTTTTTAAATATAATTTAACCGTACATTTAAAAAAATCATAAAATTAATTACAGACCTCATGATTTCATTTCATCCATATCTTTATTCCATTCTAAGTTGTAGGTTTTTTTTTTTTCCTTCTGAAAACCTAAATCGTAGAATTAAGATTAAAATACATCCAAGGATGTACAAAGACCCAATCAAGGTATTAATTTCTGGTACCACCAAACATTTGCAAGAACAAAAAGCATCCGAAACTGAATTGTAATCGCTTTTATCTGGTCTTTTTCAAATTGTTTGGTCTAGCACCAAATGTCAGCCTCTTTTATATACTGAGAGGATATGAAAATGTTTTTAAAAAAGCGTTAGAACCATTAGATAATTTTGTTGAACCTTTAACCCTCACCATCATACCACTGCACCTTAACCGCTATCGTTAGGGGTGTCAAATCGTGTTAACGGGTCGTGTCAAGACATGTATATTATATTATATGGGTCAATCCTAATCTGACCCGTTAAACTTATCGTATCAAAATCTTAAACCCTAACACGACCAATTAACATAAAGGGTCGTGTCGTGTCAACCCCGTCTTGACCCGTTTATGTAAATGGGTTAAACAGACCCGAAATTAACTAGTTTGGCCTAATCAATTTTAGCATAATTTTATATAAAGGTTAAGGGTGATGCTACAACCCCCGCTGGGGGCTCTCGCTGGGGGCTGTAGATTATTTTATAGGTATTTTATTTAAATAATTTTTTATATCAATTTTTTAATATTTTAAAATATTTTAAAAAAATAAAATAAATTTAAAATATTATTAAGAAAATATTTTTTTAATCAGAAAGTAAAAAAATATATATTAAAAAATACTTTCTTAATTATGAAATAAAATAAAAAATTATAATTTTTAATTAATATTTTTACTTCATGATTAAGAAAATATTTTTAATAATATTATGATTTTTTTTAAATATTTAAAATGGACATGCTACAGTCTCGCTGTGGCTTCCGTTGGGCTTAATATGTATTTTTCTATGTATATTTTTTTAATTTATTTTTTATATAGATTTGTTTTACACTTTTAATAAATAAAATAAATTTAAAATATCATTAAAAAATACTTCCTTAATCAGAAAGTAAAAAAAAAATTATTAAAAAATACTTTCTTAATCATGAAATAGAATAAAAAATAATATTTATTCTATTTTATGATTAAGAAAGTATTTTTTAATAATATTATAATTTTTATTTTATTTTTTAAAATATTAAAAATTATTAAAAAATATATATATAAAAAAAACGAAAAAAATATAAATAAAAAAATGCTACATGCCCAGTGGGAGCTCCCAAAGGGAGCCCCTAGCGGGGCATGTAGCATTTTCCAATGGTTAAAATCAAAATATCTATAAAAAAATATAAAACTAACTACAAGTCCAAAATTACAATCTAAACAATAAAAATATCGAAATTAAAATCCCAACAATTTTATTTTTAGGTATAAAGGTATAATTGTAATTTTAAATTTCTTAACGGGTCAAAACAGGTTGACCCGTTATCAACCCGTTACGCAATTATGTCTTAACGGGTCAATCCGTTTTGACCCGAATATGTTAAGGCTAAACCCTAACACGCTTTTATCGTGTCGTGTTTGTGTTGGGTTAACGGGTCGTGTCACATATTGCCACCCCTAGCTGTCGCCACTCAGCATCATAATAATGCCTCCTTTTCCTCCTCTTTGTTTCTCTCCTCTCTGTTTCTTTTGGTTTCCTTATTTAGGAGTGGAAAAAAAAATTAGTGAACTGGTAAACCGGATCAGGCCGGACCGGTTTCATTTTTTTTCAAAACCGGTCAAAATCGGTCTGGTTCTGATTTTTCTTTTTCTAATACCGGACCGAACTGGACCGGACCGGTTCATATATATATTTCTTAATTTTATAAAACATTTTTAATATTATATATAATTTATATATATAATTATATATAAAATAATTTTGTATTATATGATAAATTACTAATTAATATAACATTAAAATTTAAAATCCTATATAAATAACTATATATTATCACTATATTCTATAGTATTAGTAGTTATACTAATACTATATAGTATTAATTAGTATTAGTATATATAACAATATATTACAATATACTATAATATATCACTATAATCTAGAATAAAATTATAATATATTACAATATATTATCACTATATTATTATATACTATAATATATATACACAAGATTATATATACTATATATACATAATATACCAAAAAAGTCAGATCTACCGGAATCGGTAAAATCGGAAGTACCGGTTTAGGAGTATAACCGATGTGGTACCGGTTCTTCAAATCTCAAAACCGGTATATACCGGTTCGGTTTTAAAATATGTTCAAAATCGGATCGAACCGGATCGGTATACACCCTATCCGGCCTTATTGTTAATTAAAATATAAAAAGAGTTCATCTCTCGGAGTTTTGTCTATAGAGTTTGAGTTCTCTCATTCTATGAATGGTGAGGTTGAGTCTCTGTTTAGATTGAGAGCATTGTCTCATGGACGTTTGTTTTTAAAAAGTATTTGCAGTAGTGAAGACTAAACCAATCATGAAAGGAAATCTGGTGGAGCTTCAAATACATTATTTTGATTTATGATATCATGTTTGATATGCAGACATCCTATAATGTATTCGATCATGGATGTAAATTTTTTTATGAATGAATGATTACAATTTCCCTTTAAAAAATTTTTTCTAAATGTGATCCTTGACTCACGTCATCTTGAATTGCATCGCCTAATTAGAAACTATTTTTTTTAGTCAACAACCATAAACTCCATTTCATTAAAATCAAACAACTTTAAATCTTATATGGGCTTAATAATTTCTAACCATTTTAAAAAATTTGTAGGGTAACTGAACTAGCTTCACTTTATCTTATTTCAATTTTAAATGCTGCTTGGGTGTGGAGTAATGATAAGGATTTTTATTATTTTTTTACAATCATCTTTCAAAATCAGAATATTTATGTAAATTAAGTGAGATTATTTTTAAAAGTTATTTTATAAAAATATTTTGCATTTAAAGTATAGTTCTATAAGAATTATAAAAAATAATTGTAGTGTACCATTTTCTTTCGTAAAGTTGCTATCAACGGCTCGCACCAAAATTTAGAACGAAATATTTTAAAATGCCGAGTTCACATGACACCAATTGTCAAAAGTAATGACAGCAATTGTCGGCCACACCCAGAAAGAAATCGTAGAAACGGCCATTTCTCTGAAGTGAAGAGATTGTGAGAGTAAACTCGAAAGCAGTTTGAAAGTGAACTCCATATTTTTTCGGTTCTCTTTTCGGTTTCAGTACTTTTTATCTGTAATTCTTGTTTATTTACGTTTAATGGGGTTTGAACCATATATGTCTTTCTATGACATTTTTGGTCTTCTAATGTTGTTCTTCACGTGGAGCTGTAAGAATTCTATTCAAAGATGCCCAGTTCACATGACACCAATTGTCAAAAGTCATTACACCAATTGTCAGCCACACTCAGAAAGAAATCGTAGAAACGGCCATTTCTCTAAAGTGAGTCAAGGTCTTCTCAAATAATGCAAATGTGATAATAATCGGTGGAAATATGCGTATTATAGGGAGAAAGGAAGAGACGAAAATGTAAAATAAATTAAATATATAAAAAGTTGAAAAATGTTTTGGGTAAAGAGATTTCAATGAAAGTAAATTTATAATTGATGTAATTTGATATAGTATATCAAATTGTAAAATTATTTTTATCGTAAAGTAAATTTAACATATTACATAAAATCGCGTCTATTTTTAGATTTATTTGTATGAAATCTCTTTTGTAACCATTTCACTTTTTTAAAAGTTATATGGTGTCCATTTGTCGTTAATTTGCAGCCATAGGATGCCAGCTTTGATGAAATGCATTGCATTTGTGGAATATATTAAAGAAAAATGATATTTTAAGTCGTGGAGTACATAAACGCCACACACCTCTTTGAAAAAAATGAATAAATACAGGACTTGTTTGAATAAATAATTAATTTTTTAATAGTAGACTTCGCTATTTTTTAATAGTAGAGTGTTATAGTTTTATTTAAGTTAACATGTTTTATTTGATTTTTAAAAATGAGAGAAAAAGTTAATCGAATGTGAATGTTATAAAATTAAAAATTTATTTGAATATAATTTTTTTAATATTGTTTTTAATTTAAAATTTAAAAAAGTTGTAGTATTTTTTTGTTTGAAAATTTGAGAAAGTTTTAATAATTAGTTAATGATTAAATAAAAATTAGATTAAAGATTTGAAATTAAAAAATATTTTATATTTAAATGATGTTTATAAAAATAATTATAAAAAACGTAAATCTCATCTCATCGATCTAATCTAAAAATCAATAATTCAAAAACTTGATCTCTTTATCCATCTTTATCACCATTAATACTGAGTCAAGGTTTCTAAAATAATGGAACCACTATGACTACCTGGTTGGCGCTATAAGGACATGAATCATTACTAAGGATCGAATACTTGTAGCGGAACCCAGTCTGCGCACGGATATGTCTGGAAGATTTTTCTAAATGATTATCGGTGGAAATATGGGTGTATGGAAAAAAGAAGAGACGAAAATGTAAAGTAAATTATACATATAAAAATGAGTCCATCTATCATTAATTTGAAGCCCTATGATGTCAGCTTATTATATATATATATATATATATATGTATGTATGTATGAAAGTATGTAACTTAAATAATAACATATTAATAACTTAATATTCATATTCATATTTAACAATAAGTTTATATCAAGGAGAGGCATAAACAATAATATTAAAATTTTATATTATATTAATTTTATAATATGTGTAATATATATAGCATAAAAATTAAAAAAATTATAATATGCTAATATAAGAAATTAAATATATATTTCGCTTTGGTTTGGTCCAATTCGGTTTTCAAATCTTGAAAATCGATAGCAAACTGGTTTTTAATCGGTTTTGATTTCTAGGAAACCGACTGAATTGGGCCGATTATTTTCAGTTCAATCGGTTGAATCAATTTTTTCCTACAGTAATCCTAATTTTTAATCATATAAAAAAAGATTTGACGGCATGTGGACTAGCTTAATTTTATCTTATTTCAATCGATCTTAAATGTTACTTGGGAGAGGAGGCCAATACTTCAACTTCCAACTTTTTCAAAGTCCAGGACATATCAAGTAAATCAATTAGGTAATACATGCAGAAAAGGCCCTAATTTGATTTGGATATCCTCTAGCATTAATTCGTTGGATTGTTTACAGCGAGAGAAACTTTTTGCAAAGTTCTTACACCCGGCGGGTAGAAGCCTTTTACAAAGTTGTCATTAATCGGTGAACCATCTTCTTAATACACTTTTTGTGAAGTTCTTGATAGCATACACTTTTCTAATTTATTGTAATTTATGTTATCACTTTTGTAAGATTAACAATATTTGATTAATGAAGTATTTGTTTTTGTTTTTGTAAAGCTTTGTTTATTGTAAAGAAATCAAGGGGATTATATTTATAAGCTTCTTTACATCTGCGATGTCTTTTTATGAACATAACATGATTCCTCTAATCTATATGGTAGTCTAGGATCAGGCATTTAGAGTTATAAATAACCAAAACTACCTGACTAGATCTCTTTTAGCCATTTTATCTTTAAATTGTATGATGGTGTTTGTTAGCTTAGTGAAAATGTTGAAATGCAAATCGTTTGCATTTAGGCTTGTTTGGACACTTGGAGTATCTCATAATTTTGTAAATAGTAATGAATTGTTTTGAGTTAAGATGTTTCATTAGATTTTGAGAGAAGAGAGAGAAAAAGTTAAATAAAATATTATAAAATTAAAAATTTATTTTAAATATTTTTTATTATTATAAAGTTTGTAAAAGTTATATTGATTTTTGTATTTTATTTTCAAGTTTGTAAAAGTGAAATTGATTTTTGTGTTTTGTTTTGAAGTTTCATAAAATTGTAATGTTTAGGTAAGATTAGAAGAAAAAGTTTAAAATTTGAAATTAAAAATTATTTATATTTGAATGATGTTTGAAAAAGAAATTATAAATGTTCTAGAGTACTTATATGTATAGTAATTAAATATAGCGTACGTATGGATATGTTAATGAGACCTTTTACATATAAGTATTCATGACACTATTGATTTGTCATAGTATGATAAAAATATAATTTTTCTTAAAATTTTAGAATTATATAAAAATGTTTGAGATTCCTCGTTCACCTCACCTTGAAAGCAAAGGAAGTTGGCCGGGTTAAGAGTTTCAAAGCAAAAGACTGAAAACAGAGTCAGTCATACTAAAAATCAAAGATTCAAAAGCTAGCTCTCTTTGTCCATCTCTATCTCCTCTCCATTATGACTGAGTCAAGGTCTTCTGGTCAAATAATGCAACTGTGATTACTACCAGCTATAAGGACATGTCATTAATAAGGATCGTTAATTTGGAAATGGCATCCATACGTCGTTAATTTGGAAATGGAGTCGGGCTATATGAAATTTACAAGCCGAGTTTAAATAGTTAGGAAAAAATAAAAAGTTATAATTATTGCTTAAAATATAAGATACCGAGTAAAATAAGTATCTTGCTAAAATCTCGACAAAATTTGAAATAAAAATCGTTCTTAAATATAAACATTATTATAAAAGAAAAATAATTTAAAATGAAAAAATAACTTAAAAGTGATGATTCAGAGGGAAAATGACTAATTTTGGAGTTGAAAAGGTGACCACTAGGCACCAAGTAAAGTTAGAGACCACGACGTACGTACGCACCGAAGAGAACTTAATGTTTTGATAAGAGATCATTTCCCTCCACAAACAAGCCCCAAGTCTTTTATTTAAAATTTAGAGTACTGATTTGTGTGGACTTATATGTATAATAATTAAATATAGCATACGCATGAGATTTGTTAATGAGACTTTCTACGTATAAGTAGTATTCACACTATTGAATATTTGTCATAATTTGATTTATAAAAGACATTCAAAATTAAATTCTTTTCTAAACCACAATTTGAGGTATCAGTAGTCTGATGATGTTTGAGATTCCTCGTTCATCCCATGACCTTGAGTGGCCCTCTCTTAACTCGAGATGATAGCAAAGGAAGTTGGCCGGGTTAAGATTGAAAACAGAGTCAGTCATACTAAAAATCATTGATTCAAAAACAGAGTCAGTCATACTAAAAATCATTATGACTGAGTCAAGGGAACCCAGTGGGCACGTATATGTCATCACCATGGAAGACTTTCTAGATAGTCATCGGTGGAAACATGCGTATTATATGGAAAAAGGAAGAAATGAAAATGCAAAACAAATTATTTATATAAATATCTAAGTATAGGTAGGTGCGAGTCTTATTGTAATTACATAAAGAGTAGAAAGCAGTTAGTTGATCAATGGAGATGGGGCGTTTTTGTTGGTGCATTATTATTTTGGTCTGGGTTCAAGCATGTATGATCCCTGGGTTCTCTGGTTGTTTGGAGGAAGAGGAAAATGCTCTTTTCCTACTCAAAGCCTCCATCAACTATCCAATTAATGAATCTTTTTCACCATCTTCGAAATTAATCAACAAACAGAGGACTACTACTGATTGCTGCAATTGGACAGGTGTCCAGTGCAGTAACATTACAGGCCGTGTAACCCATATTACTCTTTATGGGTTGATCGATTCTTGGAGTATTGGATCAGAATATTGGTACTTGAATACCTCTTTGTTGCTTCCCTTTCAAGAGCTCAAGTCTCTGTATTTGGATGGTTACATTCATAATTTTAGGGTATCAAAAGAAGGTCTGTGTAAATAACTTGTGTCTTGTGATAGCATTTCTTCCATTTTTCTTGTGAGATGAAATTAGCATGATCACTCATTTCAAAGGCGACTTGGCCTTAGATTTAAAGTTGGTCCAAATATATGGACCATGGAATCGAACAAACAAACATCGGTTTCCACAAGCTCAAATCATTGGACACACGCCCATATATACCAATTTGTTGTATTTTAGGATTTATTGTACACAGCTTTGGACATTGAAAAATCACAATTGCAGGTTTTGAAAGATTGTCTGCTTTGAGCAAGCTGGAGGAGCTAAACTTGGATTATAATGACTTCAATGAAAGCATCTTGCCATCCCTTGGCAAGATTGCATCGCTTAAGAAACTATCTTTGAGGTGGAATAAGATTAGTGGAAGGGTCCCAATTAATAAAGGTCGGTATATATTGTATTAGCTAGTTAGGTAGTATTTCTTCTATTTTCATTTACCTTACATATATTTATGTTTTCTAATCTGATTCATTTTTAACAAATTTTTTTAATGAATAATGGAATATCAAAATTATTGCAGGTTTTACAATGAGTAAGCTAGAGGAGCTCAACTTGTATGGTAATGACTTTACAGACATGAGATTCATTTCTAAGATTCCATCTCTCAAGAAACTATATTTGGGAGAAGCTAAGTTGAATGAGGGAATTAATATTCAAGGTAAGTCTCAAAGTTCAATTACATATCAATTCACGTGATAAGTAATTTCAACGCACATGATAAATATCTAAAGCTTGTGTTATTGTTTTTATAGAGCTTGGAAAACTAAAGAACCTACAGGAGTTGTATTTGGACGATTCATCCATTGACAAAAGCTTTCTTAATAAAGTTGGAGTGATGATTTCTCTTAATGTATTATCAATGAGAACTTGTGGACTCAATGGGAGCTTACCCAACCAAGGTAGAAACATTTTTTTCCAAATATGTTGATGATCATAAACAAGCTGATCTCAGTAGCATAAATTAAAAATATAATTCTTTTACAGGCTGGTGTGAACTCAAGAATCTACAAGAGTTAGACCTTGGTGATAATGATTTTGAAGGGAGATTGCCTTCTTGTTTGGCAAACATGACTACACTTCAAGTATTGAATCTCGCATTCAATAACTTCAACGGAAGCATTTCTCACTCTGCCATACCTAGTTTGCAGTCACTCGAGTACCTTTCTCTGTCTTATAACCACTTCAGCCCAATTACAATTTCCTCCTTTTTTAATCTCTCGAAGATTAAGATATTCATGAGTAATAACAACACACTTGTTGATGAAACAGAGTCTCAACGTTGGACTTCATACTTTCAGTTGAAGGTTCTGTCGTTTTCAAGTAGCCTTGCTAGAAGACCCACTAGAATGATTCCCAAATTCCTTCATTACCAATATAAGTTACAAGCAATTGATCTCTCGCACAATAATTTGGTGGGAAAGTTTCCCACTTGGTTGCTAGAAAACAATACAAGATTGGAGATTCTTAATTTAAGGAATAACACTTTCACAAACCCTTTCCAATTACCCTATCGTCCTAATCCCCATATTCGAAAAATAGATATTTCGAATAATGATCTAAGAGGTTCAATTCCGACAAACTTGGGTTTAGTTTTTCCCAATTTAGTGCATTTAAACATGTCTCAAAATGCATTTGTAGGCATTATTCCATCTTCTTTAGGTATTTTAGTTTCCTTGGGAACATTGGACTTGTCTAGCAATCATTTGTCAGGAACAATACCAGACGATTTGGTAATGGGTTGCCCCGATTTGAGATACCTCAAATTGTCAAATAATAAATTTAGTGGCCAATTATTTCCTGCCATAAATAATCTAACTCTTCTTGAGTTTTTGTATTTGGACCACAACCAATTTTCCGGAAAGATCCCATATAGCTTATCTAGTAGTGCTTACTTGATTGCATTTGATTTTAGTAGTAACTCTTTGTCAGGCATGCTTCCAAGATGGATTGGCAACATGACCAACTTGGTTGAAATTGTTATGGCCAAAAACCAACTTGAAGGTCCTATTCCGATTGAGTTATGCAAAGTCAAACAAATTAGATTTCTTGACCTTTCCGAGAATAATTTTTCTGACTTCATACCATCCTGCTTCAATTCATTAAACATCAAACATGTTCATCTGGGGAAAAATAGGCTAAGTGGTCCCATTACAAGTGCATTCAAGAATAGCTATGCTCTGGTTACATTAGATCTTACAGATAACCGCCTAACTGGCAACATTCCAGATTGGATCGGAAACCTCTCATCATTGAGCATCCTCCTCTTGAAAGCTAATCACTTACAAGGAATGATTCCAATTCAAATATGCCTTCTTGGAAACTTAACCATGCTGGATCTTTCAAATAATAGTTTTACTGGTCCAATACCTCATTGCTTGAGCGACATTAGTTTTGGGGAAACTGAGCAAAAAACCAATCTAGGAGGTACAAGATCATTTGATTTTGGAATTGGAGGATCGATATACTTGGAGACAAAGACACAACAAAAGATTGAAAATGATGGTGATTTTTTCTCGGAAGTGGATGCACAACAAGAAGTAGAGTTCACAACAAAGAGCAAAACTTACTCCTATAAGGGTGATATCCTCAATTATATGTCTGGAATAGACCTCTCATGCAATTGTTTATCTGGTGAAATTCCACTCGAGCTTGGAAACTTGAGCAACATCCATGCGTTGAACTTGTCGCACAACAATCTAACTGGATCAATCCCCACAACATTCTCATACCTAAAAGAAATAGAGAGCTTGGATCTCTCCCACAATAAGTTGAATGGCAGCATTCCCCCTCAACTTATAGAGTTAAACTTTCTAGCTGTCTTTAGCGTGGCTGACAATAATTTATCGGGCAGAACACCAGAAAGAAAAGGTCAATTTGGAACCTTTGATGAAAGCAGTTATACGGGGAATCCTCTTCTGTATGGACCTCCACTACCTCACACTTGGAACAAAACTGGATTGCCATCTAATGAGGAGGGAGAAGAAAGTGGTGGTTTCATAGACATGAATTTTTTCTACATAAGTTTCGGGGTGTCTTACACAACATTGTTGCTGGGAATTATTGCAGCTTTGTATATAAGTCCTTATTGGCGTCAGGAGTGGTTTAGCTTCATTGAAGTGTGCCTCACCAGTTCTTATTTTTCTTTATTTGTGAAATCTCATAAGCTGTCCACTTTCTAAATTATGTAGCTTTGCATAAGTTTGCATATGTCTATATGCTTGTTCTTGATTTTCAAATCTGAGGTTTATAGCTTTCGATAAATCTTTATGGATCGATCATTTATCTATTTTCTACTAAATTGTGTGGACTTTTTATGTGTATTTCTATTGAATTTTAAGCATTCGTAAAATGGATGGTATTATTTGCTAAAAACAAAAAAGATTCCAAAATTGATATGCATAGCTCAATAGACGGTCATCAATTTTCCATTTAGAAGCATACCACCCACCACAAAGATCCCAGTTATCATATCGAATTTCCAAAGCAATAAAGACGGCCCCCTTTATATTGGTTTGTAATAAACTTGATAATTTTTTTTTATAATATATGCTTAAGATGATCTTAAAAGAACAAAAGAAAAAGGGAAGAAAGGAGAGGAGTTTGTAAATATTGTTCATAGACTAAACTTGATAAAGATTAATCATGTTTGGGAATATCTATGAGAGCTAATAAAATCCTACTAGGATTGTATATTACCTTAATCATTCAAAAAGAAAAATGGCAATTAGCTGAAAAAAATTAAAACTATATATATTGTATTAGAGGAAAATTCTATTTATCATATATTTAACTATCATCCTCTCAACATTTTATGACCTTATAATGATTTTAAGTTGTTTATGAAGAGGAAATAGATGTAGATCCTATAAAGATTTTATTTATTTATGAAATCAAATTAAATATATCAAAAATGATATTCTTCTCTGTTTTCAACATTGAAAGTTGTTGTAATGCGTAAAAGTAGTAGCTAAGATTATTAAATAATTACCCTTTTCTGTGTTTTCTAGTGATATTTTTATTATTATACGGGGGCAGGTAGATAGCAATAATAGGGGCATAAAGGCAAATGCAATCACTTTTGTCGTTAGTAAAAACATGTGAAAACATCTCAAAATTGAAAAGGAATTGTTTCTATTTTACCGTTTTGAGATGATTTAAACAAAAAAAACACCATTTGGATAGGTTAATCTTCCCGACTCTCCAATTCCTCCGTCTTGGTACCCTCCCTTTCCTGAACTACACAGTACACACTACAAAATCACAGATAGCAGCCTGTCGTCTGAGAAAGAAGGAACTCCAAAACTCCACACCTATTGACTCGCGAGAGAAAACAGAGGAGATTGTTCGGTTAACTACTTAAATTAGTTATTTATTCTTCTTAGAGTCAATATTATTTTTATTTTAAAATTTATAAAAGTAATTTTTAATACTATTAGAATATAATTTTTTATATTATTTTTGCATTTATTTTCCCCATTTTAACCTAGCCACTTATACTCGTTAGAACCAAATGTTGGGAATTAAGATTCTCTTGAATGTGATTGATGTAAACCCAAGAAATAGACTTTACAACATTTATTCATATCCTGATAATTTTTCGAACGATATAAAAGGCTCAATAAAATTTGTAGGAAATATTTTGAACATTTATCTAGTTTTTACTTAAAACTCTAAATTTGAATAAGTTGGTGATCACATCTCATTTTAAGTTTGAATTTAAAAGGTCCTCAAATCATTGTTAGGTATTGACAAATATGCAAAATAAGCAATCAAAATAAGATTATGTAATGTCTGGTTAATAATTAGATAAAAAAGTTAAAAATTTGAAATTTAGAAGTGTTTGTCTTGAATAATGTTTGAAAATGCAATTATGAGACGAGATCATTTCACGTTACAAAGAAACCTCAAGTCTTTTATCTAAAATTTAGAGTACTGATTTGTGTGGACTTATATGTATAATAATTAAATATCGCATACGCATGAGATATGTTAATGAGATCACTTTTTACCTATAGGTATTCAAACTGTTGGCTTGTTATAATTTAGTTTGACATATCGATAGTGTGGATGATGCATCTATCACAGCAATTTACAAACACAATTTTTCTTAAAATTTTTGAATTATGTGCTCACATCCCACTTGAAATTGACTTATATAAAATGATGATGCTACAGCTCCCGCTGGGGGCTCCTGCTAGGGCCGTAGCATATATTTACATGTATTTTTTTAATAATTTTTAATATTTTTAAAATATAAAATAAATTTAGAACATCATTAAAAACACTTTCTTAATCAAAAAGTAAAAAAAAAAAATTATTAAAAAATACTTCCTTAATTACGAAGTAAAATAAAAAATCATAAAAAAATATTTTTTATTTTACTACGTGATTAAGAAAGTATTGTTTAATAATATTATAAATTTTTTTATTTTTTTAAATATTTAAAATTATTAAAAAATCTATATAAAAAAAACTAGAAAATACACATAATAAAACACGCTAGAGCTCCGGCGGGCATTTTCCTAGATAAAAATGTTTGAGATTCCTCGATCACACCCCCCATGATTGGCCCTCTCTTAACTCGAGATGAAAGCGAAGGAAGAATTGGAAAACACTACTCTGTCCTCACAATTGTACCATCCTAGTTGACCGCTGGTTAAAAATATTTTTTTTTATTTAGTGATTAAGAAAGTAATTTTAAACTTATTGGTGTATAATTTTATTTTTTAAAAATATTAAAAAATTTTGAAAAGAAAAAAAAAATCAAAAAACCTGAGCGGTACATCTAACGATAAACGCTGGACAGCATAGTAGCGTTGCCCTTAAAGCAAGACTGAAAACAGAGTCAGTCATGAGTGATGATACCCATACTTCTGACTACTACCACTTTACTATTGAGCACGGCTACGCATCAGCCGCACTCTCTGCACACTGTAATTGTTTTTTTTTTTTTTAAACTCAACAACACTGGGTGTGTTGAGGCTTACATCAACAGTAGGCTGATATAAGTAATTACTCTTTACTATTATGTGCACACGTGGCTTTATTTATTTTTTTCTCCTCCTTTGCCTACTGCATTTCTGCTGCCCAAAATTCAAAAATTGTCATAAACTTGTGGTAGAAGTCTCTGTCTCCTTCGGATCCATTCACTCGCCTAAAACAAAGAAGGCACATATACTCTCTCTCTCTCTCCCTCCCTCTCTCCCCCCCTAAACTGATCAGAGTTCTCATTGGCTGTTGAAATTGGAGCGGCTTCATCACCCTGAGTTTCTTTAACTTCATGATCTAAGCTTTTCTTTCTAAATGTCTGCAATCTTCAGAAATCTGGCATGTTGAACCAACAGATCCAAACAGGTTTGTCGCAATGCTAACGAACAACTGAATGGCAACATAAGGAAGGAAAAAGGAACCAAACTCCCATGAATGTTTTTTGCAATTTTCACCAACACCATCAGAATCAAATATATCTCAGAGTAAAAAGTGTTATTCAGATCGCACTAAAACATATTACAGGATTTTTTAATTTTATTGTGTAGACATGCGGCTGTCATTGTGTTATTTTCATCAATGCATCAGAATTTTCAGGTCTATGCTCCACATAGGGTGGGGAGGATAACAGTTGAACTGCAAGGCAGGATTAATGATGGTCGGGCACTCACTTGGGGGCAGGATATCTACGCAGAATATTTGGTCTTATTGTTTCAGCAAATATTTCTTAATTTGAGAGTTCATATAAAAAAAAAAAAAGAAGACAATTTGCTTATTAAATGGATTCAATGCTTATAATCAATTAGAACGGCATGCACGTCATAACTTGTCTGAAAATACTAAATAATTCTAACAGCATGCAATATTCCACCATTTGTCAACCTCAAGTAAATAATTTTTTCATTCCAGCTTCACCAGCTACAATAAATGGTGGAATAATAATTTTCCCATAGCCTTCTATCAATAACTGGATTAAATCCACATTCAATGGTTCACAATTGCATCGCTAATATGTAAACTTTTACAATACACAAAGTTTCCAGCTACATACATGGTTACAACATACTAAGGTCATTGTGGTGACTACATTCACTTGGATCTAGTGTAGACATTCTTGGAGCTTTTGTCCAATTACATCAACCATATATCAAGCTGCCTTGATTAGTGGGTATTCACATGGATAAGCTAGCTGCTGCAACATGAAATGGACACCTCTTCTTGTCTTTTATTTGGCAATCAAAGTTACCATCATTGAAGTTCGTTCGTTCAAAGAGTACTACTTTCAATACTTCATATATCAGCAAGAAATTAAAGTAAGAGGTGCACATATAGATCATATTTATATCATCATGCGCAAATAATTGCATGAAAAAAGTACGTAAGACTGCTTCAGTACTCAAGTTTACTTCCCAATTTTCTAGTGATCTTTTTAAACAAAAAATCAATGACTAAATAGATAATGCACAATAACTGTGACTTTCACCTTCCTCTCTTAAATTTCTCAACAGGAATGTCGCTTAGGGGGAAAAAACATAGCAATGTCAAAACCATTTGATCTTCCTTCTCCCAGCTCCCTGATCTCCGACTATTTCAAACGATGTGCCTAAAGAGTTGCGATCTCAAAGTTGAGGTTAATGACAAATACATAAATATACATAAACGAAAAAGAGGCAAAGTTAGTTTTTCCTCAGCCATCAACTCTTTTTTCATATATTCCTTCTGTTCTACTCGGATGGAATTTTTATGCAACATTATACTGATAAAACAATTACTACACAAACTTGCCTCATTGGCGAAAAAGACAAGTGGACCCGAACATGAAAAAGCATCTCATCAAGTGGCAAGCAAATTTTAAATTTTAAACACGCATAATGCTTAAATTTGAATAGGTGTTAAATTTCACAGTGGTCAAAGCTCTGGTACAAAACCCAGGAGATTCAACATGTTCTATGATTAACCCAGCAACAATCTAAGTTATCTGATTCATTGGGAAAAAAAGAGTTAAAACCACATTTGAAGCCACCTATATCATCAAACACATCTAAACAAAACCTTTTATTTTCCTTTTTTTTAACCATGCATTCAGAAGAATTTGAGTAGACCATTTTAGGTCCATATGAGAACCATGCAAGACCCAATTTAAAAAAGCCTCAAATATGTTTACCCTATTACAAAATACACAAAAGGCATAAAGATGATGTGAAGTAGATCGACAATGAATTACTTGAAGAGTTTCTCCATTGTATCCTTCAAGCAAGTCACATCGACGACAACGAAAATCCTTCTCCGTGGCGATGAAAATTCCTAGGGAATGGACGAAACTATTTGAGTTTGGATTTTTCTGAACGAGATTTGGGAGAAGGGTGTAGAATGGATGAAGAAGAAGGTGAAGAGTGTTGGAATGGATGAAGGAGAAGAGAAATTTAGGGCAGGTTTGGGGCACAAGATAAAACACAAAATTCTCATCTCATCTCATCTCATCATTACACTTTTTTCAAATTCACATACAAAATATAATAAACAATTCAACTTTTTTAAATCTCAATATACCTTTTTCAAATATCAAAATAATAATAATATTAAAAAATAATATTTTAAACTTCAAAACAAAACATAAAATTCTCATCTCACCCCCCAAATCTGCCCTTAGTGGAAAATTAATGAAGTTACGTACAAGGGGAAGGAGAAGGGATAGGGTTTTCTTTTTATTGTCTTGCTAAACGCACCGTTTTAATAAATGGATTCAAAATTCAAAATTTCGCTGGAACCATTTTGCCACTACCTTATATTTGATCTGCAAATCCACACCATTTCATTAAAAGCTAACTTTTTGACTTTCCACGTTGATGGGTACGCGTATGAGTGTGCATATCGCTTACAAGCAGAATTTTCCTTCAACGAGATAGAGCACTATATATAAGTTGCACCATTGGGATCCTTTGTCTCCTTGACAGCCAAGAGTGAGCCGGATTCAAAATGATGTACGTATTATCTTTCGGTGGGTCAGCCTCCTTGCATGCAATACTTGATATATGCATGTCAATTAAACATTTTCTACACATCCTCCAAAAAGAGGGCATCCAAAATTTGTGTTTGAGACTTTGAGTGATATACACTACAAAAAAAAAAAAAAGAGAGAGTTTTTGGGACGAAACAAAAATCATCCCAAAAAATGAGTTATAGGGTCAAAATTCAAATTTTGTCTCTAATAAAATATCCATCCGAACATTTACTAAAACATTCAAACGTAATAAAATAAACATTTGAAATGCTATTATATATGGTCGAATTAGAAATTAGTGTGTTAAGTGACTAAATTTAGCAGGATATTAACTTACTGTTCAAACAACTTACTACACCGTTCAAACATCAAGGTTAATCATTGTTTGGGCGTAAAATAAAGAGATCGAACGAAAATTAATTGCAGAAATCTTTTCGAACATAATAAAATAAACTTTCAAACAGATATTATATAGGATCGAACGAGGAATTGATGGGTTAAGTCCCTAAATTTAGCCGTACATTGACTTACCATTCGAACAATTTATTACACCGTTCGAACGTCTAGGTTAATCGTTGTTCAAACATAAATTTATTGCTGAAATATTTAGTAGGAATGGAAAAACATTTGAATGCTTATAAATTACGTTTGAACAAAGATATAATATTTTCAATTTTTTATGACAACACAATACCTTATTTAATTATGGAGAAATATTTAATTTATATAAAAAAACTAGTAGTTAAATACATATATATAATAGAAATCAATAATTAATTTAGAAAAGAAAAAGAAGATTCATAAATATTAAATTAATTTTACAAAATACAAAATATTGTCCACACAAAAAATTAAAAAAATGCAAATAAAAGATACGTACACACTATTACCCACCCAAATCTCTAACCACATCCTAGACTCTAGCTAGGCATGTCTCTAGAGTCGAGTATTGATCGTCATCTGAGTCACAGAAATGCTAGCAATCGTTAGAAAATCATCAAAGTGTTACCTGAGTCAGAAAGTGGCGTTTGGATCCTCAGAAAATAATCTTGAATGTAAAATATTTAGGATGTACGTGTCAAAGCGTTTGGATATTGAACTGAGTTGAGTTGAGATGATAAAATATTGTTAAAATATTATTTTTTAATATTATTATTATTTTAAGATTTGAAAAAGTTGAATTGTTTATTATATTTTGTGTTAGGATTTAAAAAAGTTGTAATGATGAGTTGAAATGAGTTGAGATGAATTTGGGATTCAACCTTAGGTGGGCAACACGTCGATATCTGATATTGTGTAGATAATGAGTAATGACTATATATAAGTCAGTGCGACCTTCAAGGTTTATCATTCGGGTGATGTTTTTTTTCAATATATAGTGACTAACATGTTATGATGTTTGTGTGTGCTATCTTTTAAAATATGAAAGAGGAAAAAAGTGAATATAAAACCAGTTGAAGCAAAAAGCTATGGGTTTTGGAAATATATTTATTTAGATACAGCTTCATCACCTGAATGGTAGCCTTCTTCTTGTTTCAGATTTTTAGGATATATAACTAATTGTTAGTATTTTATAGTAGGAGAAATTATAGTTGCAGTCGTGAGTACGCAAGTATTGTATAATCATTTTAAAAAAAAGTGAATAAATACTAGACTCATATAAAAAAATTAATAGTAGATTTCACTCTTTTTCAAAACGACTATATGATACTTATACACTCCATAATTGCAAATAGCATTACTCAACTTCGTTTGTTTTTTGGGTCACTTCTGCTATGTACAGTCGTCGTGCAGTTGGCTGTCAACTGGTATTTAAAAAAAAAAATCAAAAACAGAACAAATAGAATTTTCCACGTCTTTTTCCTGTCACCCAGCACGAGCCTCCGCTGTGATCTCGTAGCTGTCTATGTTTAACATAGCGTTGCAACTGCTTCATTCTCTATAGCCCAGTTATTTGTCGAAATGTTGTTTTAAGATTCTTCCCACCCACTCATGTACGCTTTGGAACTCTCCTCTCTAGTCCTTTCTCTTTTTCCCTTCAATCACTCTGTGCTTCAACTATATTTGATTCAATTGACGAGAGATTTTATAGTGTTGCAAGCATTGTTGCAAGTTGCAACTGTGACTTCTCGTCGGTAATCTTTATTGTCTCATGATGCTATGTGTTCTGTTCATTGACTTATAAACTTCAAACTTTCAGGGATTAAAGACTTGCACTTCCCAAGAGCTTTCCTTTGCAAATCTTTGTTCAATAAGGAAAGATGAATTCTGAGATCATCAAAGAAACTGCATGCCTTGAAGGATGCAATCAACATCGTGAGATTGGTGCATTGAGAGATAATCTTGTGGAAGAAGCTAATGCTCAAGAAAGGGGTAAGATTTATTGTATTGTGGGTGCTTATTTCTTCACGCATTGACTGTTATCTATTTTATGCTTACAATGCCATGTGTAAGACAGGAAGAATTCTGTATCCCTTGTGTTTTTTCAACCCCATCGTTTTTTAAACCTTTTGATGATTGCCACTTATACTCGAATCTGTAACTATTAAATCTAAAGGGAACGAACCTTATATTGATGAGCAACTCAGTTATTTCCAACCTGAACTGGTCGGTCATATTCCAAAGAATTTGAATATATTGTATCATTACTACTTAATGGAGCTGGAGCAGAAATTTGCTTACGATATTTTAGTTCATGATATTGTGCTTGTCCTGAGAAATAAGCTAGAAGCTCAACTTGGAAGCGAATTTACTTGTGTGAAATCTCCTTGTAGCCATTTCACTTTTCTAAAAAGTTATATGGTGTCCATTTGTCGTTAATTTGCAGCCATAGGATGTCAATTGCCAGCGATGAAATGCATGCATAGTATTTGTGGAATATATTGAAGAAAAATGATATTTACAGTTGTAGAATGCATAAGCATCGTAGTCTCTTTGAAAAAAGTGAGTAAATAGGAGATTTACATCAAACAAATAATTTTTTAATAGTGGACATCACTCTTTTTTAAAATGGTTGCACATCACTTGCGTACTCTACGACTATATATAGTATTACTCTTTGGTTAAAGATAAATATTTTTTGATATGTTGTTTTAGAGTGTTATAGTTTTATTTGAGTTAACATGTTTTATTTGATTTTGAAAAATGAGAGATAAAAAAGTTGAATACGAATATTATAAAATTAAAATTTTTTTTGAATATAATTTTTATTTTAAAATTTGAAAAATTTGTAGTATTTTTTTTATTTGAAAAAGTTTTAATAATTAGGTAATGATTAAATGAAAATTAGGTTAGAGATTTGAAATTAAAAAACATTTTGCATGTATTTGAATTATGTTTGCTAGGGAAATTATAAAAAAAAAAAATCTCATCTCATCCAAAAATCAATGATTCAAAAGCTTGATTTTTTTGTCCATCTCTATCACCATTATCATTGAGTCAAGGTCTTCTAAAATAATGGAACCAGTATTACTACCTAGCGCTATAAGGACATGATGTCATTACTAATTAAGGATGGACAACTTCTAATGGAACCCAGTATGCACAGATATGTCATGACCATGGAAGACTTTTCTAGATAGTAATCAGTGGAAATATGCGTATATGGAAAAAGAAAGACACGAAATGCAAAACAAATTATTGATATAAATATTTATTTGGAAATGGCGTCCATATGTCGTTAATTTCCAGCCATATGTCATTATTTTAATTGTGGTTGTAGTCAATGCACTGTATAGGATGCCGGTGGCCTATTTAAGCAAAACCTTTGTGAGTCTTATTGTGATTACTTAAAGAGTAGAAAGCAATTAGTTGATCAATGGAGATGGGCCGTTTTTGTTGGTGCATTGTTATTTTGGTATGTGTTCAAGCATGTAAGATCCCTCCGTGCTCTGGTACTTGTTTGGAGGAAGAGCAAAATACTATTTTCCTACTGATCAACTACCCAAATGAATCTTTTTCACCATCTTCAAACTTAATTACCAACAAAGAGATTACTATTACTGATTGCTGCAATTGGAAAATCTAGATTGGATCGGAAACCTCTCATCGTTGAGCGTCCTCCTCTTGGAAGCTAATCACTTACAAGGAAATATTCCAATTCAAATATGTCTTCTTGAAAACTTAACCATGCTTAGGGGTGATATCGGTCCGGTCCAATCCGGTCTTGGCGGTTTTGTGGACCGGACTGGACCTATTCCCCTGGACCGGATCGAGAATATATAGGACCGGTCTGGTCTGGTACATTTCAGTCCGATCCGGTCCAGGGTCAGTCCATTCGGTCTGGACATGTCCCAAATGGGCTGAATAGCCCATCTAAATCTGATTTTTTTTTTTTTTTTTTTGCCCAATTTCAATTATTTTCGGCCTATTTCAAATTTTGTACATTTTTTAAACTAAAAATACTAAAAGAAACTTGATCTTGAAAAATATGATGATAAAAGAAAACTAATCTATATAAAAAACTAGAAAAATAAAAAAATAATAATAATAATACAAAAGTTATTACAAATTACAAATTATAATCCAAAACTTAATATTCGTAACATATAATGGGTAATTTCTAAACTTCTAAGGGCTGGCAGATATTCTTCCAGTTGCATTCATGATATACTATACTATTATACATACATTATGCTATAATCCTATAACTCTTATGATATATTAATATATACTAATACTATATATTATACTATTATAGACTATAGTGTTACTGTTACTACTACATATAGACTTATAGTGTGTGTGTGTATATATATATATATTATAATGATATAGTGATATTAATACTATGTATTATACAATAATACATTGATATAAATTATTACTAATACTATTATTACTATATACTATATTAATAATTTAATAATGATGTTAATACTATATAATAATATATGGTCATAGTCTCATAGTGATATGGTCATTAGTCATAGACTTAGTGATATTAATAATTTAATACTATATATAGACAGTAAACTTATAGACTTATAGTGATTTAGTTATAATTTATAATTATAGTTATAGACTATAGTGATTTAGTTTAGTTATAATTATATTGACGATGTTAATTATTACTTTATTACTAACTTAAAGTATGTTAATGCATAATGAGCTATTGAATTTGAGCTATATACAACTTTTAACATTTTGTATATGAAGCAATAAGCATAAATAATTTAATTATCCATACATATTACATCCATAATTGAGAAAAATACATACTTAACATACTATTATAAATAAGCATAAAATATTTAATTATACATACTATTATAAATTTATAAATTATACATATATTACAACTTATACTATAACTCTTAATACTTAATAGTATTAGTAATACATTAAAGAATATATTAATACATTGATACTAAATAGTAAATATATATAGTTATAGACTTATAGTGATTAGTTATTGTGAATCATGATTAGTATAACTATATAATAATATTAGTATAAAGTATTAGACTATAGTATAGCTATATATTAGTAATATTAGTATAAGTATAACTGTATAACTATAGTCTATACTTTTTTTTTTATTAGTGTATACTATTGTCTATACTTAATTTATAATTATAATATAGTATAATTATATATTAGTTAGTGATAAGATTAGGTTAGATGAAAATTATATAATTAATTATATATATAAATTATAATATATATATATTTTATTTACATTCGGTCCCGTCCGGTCCGAAAAACCCCTGGACTGTGGATCAGACTGAATGAACTCCGTCCTATAAAATTCGGACCGGACCGGACTGGGACCAACCTCTGTTCGGTCCGGTCGGTTTTTTCGATCCAGACCGCCCGATGCTCACCCCTAACCATACTGGATTTTTCAAATAATAAATTTATTGGTCCAATACCACATTGCTTGAGCAACATTAGCTTTGGGGCAACTAACCAAAAATCTGATCTCGGAAGTACACTGTTATTTGGTTTTGACAGTGCAACATCAACATACTTGGAGACAAAGACACATTTTCAGATTGCAAATGAAGATGATGATTCTTTCGGGAATGCGGATACACAACAAGAAGTAGAGTTCACAACAAAGAGCAGAACTTACTCCTATAAGGGTGATATCCTCAATTATGTATGGAATAGACCTCTGATGCAATTGTTTATCTGGTAAAATTCCACTTGAGCTTGGATACTTGAGCAACATCCGTGCGCTTAACTTGTCGCATAACAATCTAATCGGATTAATCCCCACAACATTCTCGAAGCTAAAAGAAATAGAGAGCTCAGATCTCTCCCACAATAAGTTGAATGGCAGCATCCCCCTCAACTTATAGAGTTATACTCTCTAGCTATCTTTAGCGTGATTGACAATAATTTATCGGGCAAAACACCAAAAAGAAAAGCTCAATTTGGAACCTTCGATGAAAGCAGCTATAAGGGAAATCCTCTTCTGTATGGACCTCCACTACCTAATACTTGGAACAAAACTGGATTGCTATCTAATAAAAGGGAGAAGAAAGTGGTGGTTTCATTGACATGGATTTTTTTCTACATAAGATTCGGTGTGTCTTACACAATAGTATTGTTGGGAATTGTTGCAATTGTTATTGGGAATTGTTGCAATTCTGTATATAAATCCTTATTGGCGTCAGGTGTGGTTTAGTTTCATTGAAGTGTGCATCACCAAGTTTTTTTATTTCTTTGTTTGAGATTTCTCATAAGTTGTCCTGTACTTTCTAAATTATATAGCCTTGCATAATGATGTTTGCATATGTCCATATGCTTGTTCTTGATTTTCAAATATGAGGTTTATAACTTTTTATAAACCTTTATCGATCGATTATTTATCTATTTTCTACTAAAATGTATGGACTTTTTATATGTATTTCTATCGAAATTGAAGCATTTGTAAGTATAAAGGGTGTTGTTATTTGCTATTCGCTAAAGTTAAAAAAGTTTTGACAAATGAAGAAACGATAAGCATGACTCATTTACAGACCCAAAGACATTGGAAAGGAAGTTTGGCAAAGTTTTCCTAGAAAGAGACTCATTTGTGGTGACTATGGCCATCATGAATTCCCATTTGACACAAGCTCGATTAAATCAATTAATTGTAAGCATATTATGCACCTTCTCCAAACCTCAATGCATTGGAATGTACAAAAAAATTGATTGCAAAATTGATATTTACATTCATAGCCCAATACGCTGTCACCAATTTTCAATTTAGAAGAATACCACCCACCACTAAGATCCCACGTCTTGAATTTCCAAAGCAATTAAGATCCCTTTATATTGGTTTGTAACAAATTTGATTAGTTTTTTATAATGAAAAAATATATTTGCAATCGTGAATTGTGTAACTGTCACGTAATCGTTTTGTAAAAAGTGAATAATACATGAAATCCACATAAAAAATTAATTTTTTAATAATAGACCCTACTCTTTTTCAAATCGATTAGGTGGCGTTTATACACTTCACAATTGTATATAGAATTACTATTTTATAATATATGTTTAATTTGATCTTAAAAGAGGAAAAAAAGAGAAGAAATGAGAGGAGGCTGTAAATATTGTTCATAGAGTAAACTTGATAAAGATTAATCATGTTTGGGAGAATCTATAACAACTAAATTAATCCTACTAGGATTGTAGATTAGTAGGTTTCAAAGAAAAATGGCAATTAGTAGAAGAAAATTAAAACTATATATATATATATATATATATATATTATATTAGAGGAAAATTTTATTTATCATCTATTTTACCATTATCCTCTCAACATTTTATGACGTGGCATCAAATGATTGGCCCATAAGTTGGATATAACAAATAATCTCCAATAATTAATACCATATAGTTCTATAGTCACAAAAAAAATTAAGCTTGTTTGGGAAGTGAGATGAGATGAGAATTTTGTAAATAATAATAAGATAGTTTGTGAATAATAACGAGATAGTTTAAGTTGAGTATTTTTTGAGATTTGAGAAATGAGAGAAAAAAAAACTGAATAAGAATATTATAAAGTTAAAATATTATAAGAATATAATTTATAATATAATTTTTGTTTGAAATTTGAAAAAGTTAAAATTATTTTTTATTTTTTATTTAAAAATTTGAAAAGTTGTAACAATTAGTTTTAAAATTTTGTATTAGAGTTGTGTTTGCGAATAAGATAAAATGAGATTAAATGAAGATTTTATATCTCATCATGTATCAAACCTGCCAATAAAGTAAACATATAAAGTGATATGACTTTATGTGATATGTTAGATCTATTTTATAATAAAAATAACTTTAAAACTAATTTAACAAATGAAACAACATCAGTTTGTATATTTATTTTTGTGAAAACTAATACATTTCTCTTAAAAAATTTATCAATTTTTTCGTTACTTATTTTTTAAAAAAAATAATTTAATTATTTTTGTAAATAAGATTAGATGAGATGAGTTGAGATTAAAATTAAAAAGTTGAATAAAATATTATTAGAATATATTTTTTAATATTATTTTTATTTTAAAATTTAAAAAAATTGAATTATTTTATTTTATTTTATAATAAAATTTAAAAAAATTATAATAATGAAATAGAGAATTGAAAGTTTCCCGTAAACGAAGCATATTCTCGTTAGCTTTGAGGAAACAAATGCTGCGCTGACGACACAGACGACCTCTAAAGCAAAGTCATTAGTCTGTAGTTTCCAACCCAATCGAAAACCCGACTCTTTCTTAGTCCCCAAGCAAATCTCCTCGCCTCTTTGTTTCCTCGACCTGTAAAGCAAATTCATTAGTTTAAAGTCCATCGGAGCGCAACCTATGATCTGTATCTTTTTTCTCAATGGCGAAGCTGAAGATAGGAGGGACATGGGCTGGTGTGATAGAGGTGGTACTGGAGGAATGGACCGTGCCCATGTTGAGGATAGAGGTGGCAAAGCGGTCAAACTGCGGCCCCGAGTCGATCAATTTGATTTGCGCAGGAAAGGTCTTGAGAGATGGCGATGGCACTGAGAAGCTGGCCCAACTGGGCGTCAAGAACAACGCTAGGATTCTCGCCAGTCGGGGCAGCATCGAGGAGGGAAAGTCCTTGGAGGAGGGGTTGCTGGCCGAGGAGGAACGCTCTCGGAGACTCAGCAGAGTCAAGTGAGTCTTGCAAGTCTTTATGCATGCTTTCCCTCTTTTAGATTCGTTTTTTGTTGTTTTTACTTGCGAAGAAATAAAAGCAGGTTGGCTTTTGATTATTCCTTTTACTAATTTTGATGAGAGGTTCGTTGTTCCTCATAAGCAATGTCTATTGTTGAGTCTTTGTGCTTGTTTAAGTTTGTGTATTTTGATCCTGGGTTTTTTAATTTTTCTGTTTTGATCCTGGGTTTGTTAATTGATTTTGGAAGGATATTTTCGATGTCCTTTCTCTGTAATGCAGTTGCATAACTCACCTTCTCTCTCCCTTTCTCTGTCCAGTTCGTTGGTATGATGGATCTCAGGGATTTTGATAAGTAATGTGTTTGATGTTAATGCAATTTGATAAGAAAGTTGAGTTATGGTACACCATTTACTCATAAAAAAAAAAAAAAAATTGAGTTATAGTGCATAGCTTTAATACGGTTTTTTTCGGATTGTAATTTCTGAGTTTTTTTTTTTTTTTTTTTGGGGAGTAGAATATTCAGAAATTCAGAGTAGAATATTCCATTTAATGTTATTTTGGTTCATACTGTAAGAAACATACACCACTATCAGGTCTAATTCTTATTGTGCTCAGCTTGAGTAAAGATTTTCATTTATACTATTTTATTTCTCGTACAATGAAGTCTTTTTTCAGTCCCACTTTGGTGCTGCAATCAAATATACAAAGTTTGTGGTTATGTCTCATGCCATCATTCATTTAAGATGGAATGCTCCTATTATATACGATTTCCCAAGCATTACCCAAAGTGGATAGATAGCCTGTTATCCAACTCGATAGAAATCTGTGATGTAATCATCACAAGAGTACTATTGTCTCGAGTCTGTGTTGAATTAACCCTAATGCAATAGTATCTTCCACACAAATCCAGTAATTCTGAAAGCAATAATTGGAAATACTTCTCTAGGATTTTATATACGCCCTCCAATATAGTGGCTTAAGAAAATCAGAGGAGCTGGTTAAACGGTTATTCTAGTGCCCAATTTATATGTCTCTCTGGCGTGCCAAACATGGCCCCATCTGTTTTTATCATTTTCCATAAATTAAGTTTTCTATCCAAGTGAAGGGGTGAGGGAGTGGTTGTTTGTCTGTTGTCTGTTGTCTGCATACCCAACTTGGTGAAGGCATGCAAGAAAAGCCCAAAAAGAGCACCAAGCAAGCAGCCATTGGAATGACTATGTTCTGTAGTTTGTTAGGAGTCATTATTACATTGTATACTATTCATTTAATAGACCTGCATTATATTCCACATGATAACATGATAATGACATTTTGTCTTTTCAATATTCTTGGTAGGCATGCATAATTTTGTTGTTGCTTTGGGTTATGTTGATTGCCTTGGGAAAGGATTAATTTTTTGCTTTCATTTTACTGCTTTGCCCATGAGTCTGTTCTTTTTAACTTGATGGAATGTCTGTCGCAACAGGGCAGCTGCCACGGCACTGGCCAAAAGGCACGCAGATGGTTCACTACCAGTTGAAGACTTTAACATAGAGGTTGAAGATCAAAGTGGACAGATTGTACAGTTGGGATCTGAAACTGATCAGCGGTATGGTAAATAGTTAAGTTTTGCGCATAATATTTTGAAAGTGCTGTTAGATGTGAGCATGGAATTCTTTTATTGAGGGATTTAAGGATTTATGATCCCTTTCTCAATGCTGAAGATTTGAACGAACTTTCATGTTACAGGGCTGTAATGATGGGACTGATGCTTCATGCAAATGGAAAGCAACTAATTAGAAGTGAGAACTACAAAGATGCATTAGAAGTGCTCACCATGGGAGAGGTCAGTGGCAGTCCAGTTTTTGCAAGTGGTTAATACATTTAAATTAGTTACGTAATTGATTTTTTGATATTGTATGGTTTTCTTGGAATAATTAATTCAACCCCATATGTTTTCATGATTGTAATTTTGGGATTTTGAAATTAGGCCATAAAAAAAAAAGAAAAGAAAAGGAAAAAAGTTCTTAGAAGAAATATGAGTAAGACTCAAAAGTTTGAACCAATGCTATACTTATAAATAAATAAAAAAAGGTTTGAACCAATGCTATTGTCCTGATCAATTGTTTTTTATTCAGTAATCATAGATTTTCTCTCATACGATTCTAATCGATAACCCTGCATTCTCTTTGGTTACGAACCCCCTCTCTATCAATTGCTCTGTCTTTTTTTATTGTTTGTTTTAATCTTGCATTCATGAAAAGATTTTTATCTTATATTAGCCACTTTTTTTCTTGACATGAGAAGTTGTTTGCTGTAATGTACAGTAAAATATTTTCCTGTGATTAATCCCAATTGGGTTCACCGCTTTCTTCCAGGAGGCTTTCTCTCTTTGCAATCCGAAGGTCATTGAGGTGAGTGAGCATTCTTTCACCTGCGTATATAAGGCCTCCTGCAATAGTATTAAATTATTGATGACCATTCACTTTGAGAGGCATGTCATGTTTCAAGGTCATCTGTTTTCATTTGAAATAGCTGAAATTTGCTTTGAGTTGCTTCCTATTAAGGGACACCATTTGGCTGAGCTGCTTGCGGAACGTGCCTTTCAAAATTGCTAGTAACCATTAGAGATTTTGCTTCTAGAATTTGATTGAACATGACCTAAGTTACCAATGCTTCTGGGAGTTTGAAAAAATAAATAAATAAAGCTACCCAAGTAATCCATGACATGGTGAATTTTGGATTTGGTAAAGGTAACTTTGGCGATTTCATCCTTGTTGACATTCAAACATTTAGTTTCTTTTTACTTATAAAAAAAAAACATTTAGTTTCTTTTTACTTATAAAAAAAAAACATTTAGTTTCTTTGTGGTTATAGACTATCCTCAGCTTTTTAGTGATATCTTGTTTGCTTTCAGTTGATTGACAATGTCCCAATACTGCAAATGGACATGGTCTGGTGTTATTTCATGCTCCGAGATATCAGATGGCTCTCGGTGGCAGGAGCACGCCTGGAAAAGGCTAGGGAAGGAATTGAACGTGCTCATGGGAAAGACTACTCCCGTGTCAGACTCCTCCAAGCAGGTCGCCATCCAGAGCTTGCAATGTGAGTTTTCAAATGTATACTTTTAGTCTGTATGTTCTTCACCAGTGGTAACTCCTAGGGTTGGCTCAAGTGGTAAAGGCCTTGGTCTTGGTGGTATGCTCCCTCCAAAGTCTAAGGTTTGAATCCTCTTGGGTGCAAACAGTCTTCAGGAGCCATCGGACTAGGTGCACTTTGCGGAAAATTCATTGCCGAGGGCCTATGCACCCCCGGGATTAGTTGGGACGCTGTTCTCGGACACCCGGTGCCATTCAAAACAGAAAAAAAACTAGTGGCAGGAAAATTCTTGGATATTCTGTGTGAAGCTAATTTATTTTGAATTTCTGTATATAGACATTTGAGACTGGAGCTGCTGGAAGGGGTGGTGGCATATCACAATGGTGAGTTTGATAGATCAAGGAAGGCATTGACCTCAGCTCATGCAAAATACTTCCAGGTTAGTTGATACCTAACATAACTTAGAACAAAAGGAAGAGAGTTTTGGGTAATGTACCATCCCCTTCCTCTAAAAATTAATCACTTCACCTTATTTTCTAACAATCTGAGTAATGTACCATCTCTACGTGTTTCTTCCTTCTCAGTACGAATCTCCTGCTGTTGATTTCAGCTGCAGGTACCAGATGAAGCCTTATCACTTGTTATGAGCATGGGATTTAAAGAACGTGATGCAAAGAGGGCACTGCGAATGAGCAATCAAGATGTTGGGAGTGCTGTTGATTTTCTTGTTGAGGAGAAGGCAAAAAGAGCACAGAAAAGAGAGGAGGATATTAGGCGAAGAACCGAAATAATGTGGGTGTGACTTGATCAATGTAATTCTGATGTATTCTGTTTTTACCTGTTAGTAGTGCTCATTAGTACAAAAAGTTTTGTAGGGAGCAAAAAAGGTATGGAATGACACCCTCAAAGAAAGCTGTGGATCTTAATAAACTGAATGAATTGGTCTCTGTTGGGTAAGTATGCCAACCGATACAATTTTTAGGGTTTGGGATCTGATCTACTTTCTTTTTCACACTATCAATGTATCTGATCTACTTTCTTCAAATATTGTTACATTTTAATAATTTGTGCTGTTTTTTTTTTTTTTTTTTCTTTGAGTGAACTTTAATATTAAACTGAAGCTTCAGTTTGATACCTACTATCCATAAGCATGTGCATGGTCATTTATTCTCACATCCGTTATCACTAGTCATGCAAAGAATTGCTTGATTTGGCAGGTTTGAGAAGGACCTTGCTGCTGAAGCACTTCGAAGAAATGAGAATGACTTTGAGAAGGCATTGGATAATTTGACAGATCCAGAAGCAAATTCGGCCATACAGGTCACCTTGCCTTTCCCCTGCAATAAGTTTGGTTTTTCATTTTAACTCACCCTACCGGTATTTTCTCTTTGTCTACAGGTTGATATTGAATCAAGGAAAAGAAAAAGAACACGACAAGCATCAGAAACTGCAATTGAGCAGCTTGTACGTATGGGCTTTGAAAGATCAAGAGGTAACTTATTGCATTGCGACATATACTCACTTACCGTAGTTATTTATAGGTTTATTTCCCTAACTGCTCTAGTTTCAAGAAGACCCATTTCTTTGGAAACTAAAGTCGCTAAACGGCCTTCATCAAATTCCCTTTCTCTGGCTTTTCATACCCTACATGATAGTAGCATACAATTATTGGTTTCAATCCCCGAATTAGTATTCATGAGGAAACCAAATGACTAGAAAACTCATTGAAATTTCCACCAAATCCATTGTTTTCCTTTAGCATTTTGATGAGAACTAGGGTGGTAAGATGTCTGGGAGAAGCATGAGTAGAATTCAATAACGTCACCTGATTTTCTTTAGGGTAAGTAGCAAGGTTCTGATGTCATCACTTGTGTTCAGTGGTTGCTGCTCTTCAGGCTGGTGGTACTATTGAGCAAGCTATGCAACAACTTCTCTCACAATCTGATTCAAACTCCACAGTTGGTGCTGATAACAGTGCCAATTCTTCCGCACCAATACTTCCTGATGCGTCTGGCAGCAGTAATGATGTTGGAGGACCATCAACTGCAAGTGAAGCAGAAGAGAGGGATGCAGAGATGGAAGATGCACTGGCTGGAGAACTAGCAAAAGGAGACGCTTTAACAGACTATGACATTGAAGTTTTAAATGAAGGCGAAGCCATAAATGAGTACTTGGCTCTGCTGGAGTCAGCTGGTAATAGCGTGGAGGCATCTCGACAATGAGAAGACAACTCTAGGCAATACTTGCGTACTACTATTATATATATATATATATATATATGTAAATAGTATGATGGTACATGTCGAATCTGCTTCGCTGATAAAGAGGTGTCTAGAGTTTAGTCATGGGCAGTTCATAATAGAGTTCCACCAACATTAGACCTCTAATTGTGACATAAAATATGACCTGCTTTTTCAGTCACAATGCGTCAGATTTTATATGTATGCCATGTTTATCTATTGCTTGAAAAACTAACGCGTATTTTCAGGGGGAGCTTACGTATTACTACAGACTTCAGAGTTCTACTAAGTATTTGTCATCATAAAAAATAGGGAGATTGTTGAACCCAAGCTTTTAACCTTCATATAATTATATATCTACATATGGATTTTGATAATAACAAATGAATTCAAGCATAGAAGAAAGATGCTTTGATGGAAACAATGTCTATGACTTTCTTTCATTAACCTAGAATGTATTTAGATGTTCTTTTGTATACTTCTTGTATACATGGGTTATGCCTAGTGCATTTGTATGAATAAAATCTACTTATTATTTATTACATCGACATGATCATATGTAACGGGCGCCTCAGGGCTAGAAACAACTTCACTTGTCATAAATAGTTGGTATATCTTTTTAAATTCTGACATAACGAAGGAAGCTTCAGCAATTTTAAAGATCAAGCCACTACAACTTGGAAAGCTTAAACTAGTCCAAAATTGATATCTGACTGTTTCGGTTGTGAAATGAGCTTACTTTAAATCAATGATATGTCTTAGATTTCACCATTAGCAGCAAGAGCCTGAATACTTATCCCAATTCAAGTTTCATCATTTAAGAATTTCTATATCATGTTGGTTATTTCATTTTCCAGAGAGTTTCTTTTGATCTTTTTCTCTTTAATTACGGCTTACTCTAGATTGACACTATATATTTCAAATACCTGAGTGTCAGATTTCATTTTGAGTTATGCCATATGTTAACCCATTCCATTTTCATTACATTATGATGATGGAACATTATCTGTCACCTATTAAATTAACAATCATGTTTTAAAAAAAAAAAAAAACAAAATCTTGGCAAGCAGTTTCATATAAAAGATCTATAACAAATTCAACCGCTAATGGATAATGTTACATTTGATGATCCATTTCACCAACATGTTGGAAATGGACAGTACTTTGAATTGGAGTTCAAATTATCGGAAGACTATCAACAAGGATATTGGTGAAATTGAACGAGAAAGTTGGGGGCGATTGATTACTTATCTATCTTCTTTCAGGAAAAAAAAAATCAACAAAATATCCAAAAACAATGAAGGATCATCCCTATGTTGCATTGACATGCCGTAGAAAGCATGAGTCATTCTTTTGGCTTGTATCATGACAAAACCCTCTACGTGTCAGTACATGTCACTCTTTTGGATCATGAATTGATAGACCGTCATTGTCCGTGACCATAAGGATCAGCTTTTCTTTGGATTCTTCCTCCATTTTTGTTTCCTTGAAATCTTTAGGAAGCACATTACAGTTAATGGTGTGCCACACTGGTCTCTCTTCTTGAAACAATCTGCTAGGTCAATGGTGGTCAGACCAAGTGTCCAATGCATTTACATAAAAGATATATAGACACAGCATAACAGGCATGTTTTGACACTCCATAATGGCAGGCTACCATCACACAGAGAGAGAGAGAGAGAGAGAGAGAGAGAGAGACTTACGGGTGCTTGCAAAGCGTTGGGCATTGAACTGTGAGTGCATACTTGCAAGTGGATAGCTCTGTAAGAGAACTAATCATTGCTCTAGACTCCGAGCATACAAACCTCACCTGTGAATGGAAACAAAAATTTGACATGAGAGACATGGGAGAAGAAAAATCACTGATCTTGAATTACTTCATACCTCAGTCTCTCGTGGCTGATTAGTAAGGTCACACATGGTTCCATTTGTATACTGATGAGCATGATACCTACACGAAACATTCAATATGATAATTGTATAATTTCTTAGTCCCTATTTTCTTTCCTCTACCAAAGTCCTTTCCTAACTAAAAACAATTTTTTCCTTCAACATAGCGTAACCTAATCATCTCCCAAATAAATGAAATCATACCTTTGGGATGCATCTTTGGAGCGGGGATCTTTCAGTGTAGAAATTTCAGAGATATTCTGGTTAAAAGCAGCTGTGGCCTCTGCATTGTATTCACCTAATATGAACTCCTGAACCACCTGTAACAGTAACAAGATTTATCTGATGATTACATGGTTCTAAAAATGTTTGGGTCTTTCAACACAACCGACTCCAGTAAGGGTATTCACACAAAAGAATGAAAAATTTACAGCCAATGCTACCACTGCCACAGGTCATAATAATATTGCTGTTACAACAACCATGATCACTACAAGGATGGTAATCATAACAAAATATTGGACACATATTTATCCAATCTATTTGCAAGGTTTAGTAATTAATTCATGGCGTGGATCCATCAAAACTAGTCAAAACCCAAAACCCACCAACAAAAGTTTCATCAACATGCTTGCTTATTTGATCCACCCAGACGTCATGCTATTATTGATGGTATGTTTAAGTAGACATCAGTTACAAAAGCAAATAACAAAGAATTGCATGTAGGAAAATAGGAAAAGCCACTTAGACAATACCTTTTCATCCTCCGAATGAACTTGACGCAACTTCTTCTGATAGCAAAATTCATATGACCACCAACCTTCTTGCTGCATGAAGGATTTCGTAACGTGAGAGGATAATTAAGGTGGATGCAAAATCTTTCGAAAGAAGCATACTAATTTGCAGAAACAAATACAGCCACTTCTTGCAGCACATACAAGGAATTTTTACTTTTTAGTAATTTTCAGAAAATATTAAGCATTGTTCAACCAGGGGACTGAACAACGAAACTATTGGGGTCTCAGATCGTAACTCGGATAAAACATCGGTCCTTCAATATTTCAAGCAGTTCATCAGGCGTCTTCAGTTTTATCCGCTTCTCAGATTCCATAATCATGCTGCTTGTATTGAGCTGAGTAACAGGCTTTCCACTCTTGGCTTTCTCCAGCTTAGGCAAAAAACAAATAAAATTCTCTCCATTTTTATTTGGCATTACCACAGACTCCTGATCATCATCCTGCCAAGTAAACAGGCCCAACTATTAGATCATATTACTATCATATAAAAATAACATAGTTATCCACACAGACCTGAGAATGAAAGCAAATACGGATTAGAATTTATCAAAAACAAAATTTAATCCCAAGGGCAACTGGTAACTGTAATTCATAGTCCCATAGAAAGGAATTCGGCATAACCACTATAACTAGTAAAAAGCCAGGCAGCTAATTGTTGCATAGAGGAAGCACCCCACCACCTTCACAATTAGGTTAAGTACTTAAAACTGTAACTCTTGCTTGCTGCTTAAACCCCCTACCCTTGCACAAAGGGTTCAAAGCCACCTGCTTTCCTGTCTACGAAAAATGCTGATAGCAAGGAAATGGATACAGGTGAACTGATAACAGCAACATACCAATTAAATCCATCATGTAGATAGGTCAACTGATGTCATCAACTTTTTAATG